>NW_006800180.1:955950-958246 GCF_000485575.1 Poecilia formosa
CAGAATGTGAAAGAGTTCAAGGTGCGCTGACACTGTAACCGATTCAGGTACAAGAGAAGTTCTGTTAGAAAAATAATCGTCTACTTTCTTTTTTACCCAGAAATCTTTTTTTTTCCAAGTCATTAATGTGTTTGGTTTTTAAAGCGATCACCTACGCACAGCATTCACTCCACATACTGAGAACCAGAGTTGACCTTCACGCAACTGTCTGCTGCACGCTAAAAGATTCTCAGACAGATGAGTAGTGAAATATTAAAGGTGGATAGTGTGTGTGGGTGTGTATGTGTGTGTAAACAGAGCAGCTCTTTGAGAAAACCAGCAAACATAATTATGAACCTTTACAGCCTGAAATCAAGCGTCTTGGTGTGTGTGAGGTCACGGCGCTTGTGCTAAATAATTATTCTGATTTCAGGAGGAGAGCAGACAGGAGTCAGCTCACAGAGTTTGGGGAGGCTACAGGTGATGGTTTGGATTTGAATGTCTGAGTGGAAGACAAAGAAGGAGACGGATCCATGAACGGCCTGTTAATGACGGTCCAGGAACAGCCAATGAAACCAAAAGGATAAAGCCGGGTTTAGGAAAGAGCTTGCGAGTGGAAATGTTGGCCTCTGTGCAGTTTGGTCTGAAAAAGACATGAAGAAATATTTATCCTTGTGTGAATGAGCTGATAATTTCTTGTCCATAGACATGTGTGCCTTCTAGCAGACACACCCAGTACAACACTTTCATTCTATTGGCTGAGAGGTTGCCAGGCGACCGTGCCAAAAAGAGGTTCCAGAAGCGAGCAGAGAGTGCGAGCAGAGGCTAAGTGTGAGTTCAAGGAGAAGTTTTGAGTTCAAGACATGAAGTCTTGCTTTCAAGATAAAAATGTAAGCAAAAGTATTAAAAGCTTTGGGAAAAAATACATAAAATTCTGCTTTCAGACTGAAAATGTGTGCTCTTGGATTATGGCAGACAAAGTCCTCCATAAGTTTCCACCAAAAACCTGCTAAGCCTGGTGGTAGGGGGCACTACTACAATCCACCAATGGCCCACCGTGTTTTTCTGTTAAAAAATATTAAAAGTTACAAAAATTCAGAGGGACATGAGCATCATAATTTGGAAATAATACCATGGAAGGCCAACAGGCAGGTCCCTCAGTTCAATACATCTATAAACCTAGCTTAATCTGCAAGTTAAGCCTGGTGTTGCACCAGGCTTAAAATACTAGTAAAGCACAACAGAAAGTATTAATCTTTTATAATCAAGCTTTTACAACAAGTAGAACCACATCTACCAAGATACTTTGACTGAAACTTTGCTACATCCACATTAACCGTTATTCAATTTCGCTAAACATAGCAAGTATTTTCGAAACAAAATGACCCAAATCCTGTTTTATAACTAAGATTAAATTTGTCCAGTCAACCCAATCAAGAATTAGAAAACTGGATGCCTTTCTTTCAATACAGCAAACACCCCAAATCATTTTTTTACCTCATGGATCCATGATATATATGCATGTAAAGTGTATAAAACTGGTAAGTGTTTCTTTATTTTCATTAAAAACATTATGTGGACGGTTAAAAATAAATGACTGGGTGCATCATCGGGGCGTTTCTGTTTGCGTTCCCCCATGGCCAGAGCTAACCTTCTGTAAGGAGATGGAGCTGACTGCTGCACGCAGACGGGTATCGCTCTGATGTTTGTGACACCTGACTGATTTATTCATCTTGCCTGGCTTGACCTTGATCATGAAAGCGGTCTTCGTGTAGCGCGCTGACAGAGGTTGGGGCCTCGCCGTGACAAATGGACGGCTGATTTTCAGATAAGATCTTTGTTGGAATTGCAACGGGGAACTCCGAGGTTCAACTCCAGGCTTTTATTTATACAAAGAGAACAGATCTGTTTAGTTACAATACAAGGAAAAGAGCAAAAGGAAAGTTATTTTAGCTAATAAATAAAACGTAATTCCACAAAAATAAATAAATAAATAAATAAATCACACAAATTCATTTGAGAGCAGAACACAGCTTTAGCTTTACATCATGTTATAACATTATTCCCTCATCAAAAACTCAAACTGGAGTGTTGCTTTGATTCTTTCATGCATGTTTGACAAATCTTTAATCTCCATGGCAACCATTCAGCTGCGAAAAACACCTGGATGGATATAGTGTCATGAGTTGCGGTTGGGGGTGGTGAGGAGAAACGCAGGGACCGAGGTATGGTGAAGATGATGAAATTTAATGAAGATCTCACAGTCCAGGACAGGCAGCACGGCAGCAAATTAGCACACAGCTAATACTGGTAGCAA
>NW_006800180.1:958895-962572 GCF_000485575.1 Poecilia formosa
AGTAAAATTTTACTGATCATGATTGATTTCTACCAATAAAAAGCATAAAAAAATAAAAGAAATGAATACTTTCTATAAGCCCTGCACAGTAAACATTTTGGAGCTTTTTTTCAGGCACTGTGTTTATAGATAATTCATATCAATATTCACAAGCATGTTCAGAACTAACATTTGTTTTACAAAAGCACGATGAAGAATGAAGAAAAGTTACGGCTGGAGCGTAGCCATCCCTTCTCGGTGTGCGTAACTCTTTTTATGATGCCTTTAATATTTAATGTAATTCACAAGCTGTAATTAGACGGCGATTCCTTTTCCATGCTGAACTTTAACGTTATATTAATGTGTGTGCTAACATCCAGTTTTGCAGAATATCCGGCCGTTCTGTATCGATACACAACAAGCCTTCTTCAGCTTGTTGAGTCACATCATGCTGCTGGTGTTCAAACGACCCGGTCGGCTCTGCTTTACCGCCTGCCTGCTTCCCAACATAATGGGGTCATTATGCACTGGATTTACACACAAACTAAGAGGTCATTGTTTACAGCTGCTGTTATGCGTTTTTGTTGGGGGGTTTTCTCCACTGTTAACGTTTGGAACGGAGGCGACTTACAGCTGGTTCTGCATAACGAGGAGTCTGAGATTCTTGCTGCTCGGGATCAGAGAGGCCGAGTTGTTTGGAAGTGTGAGCGAATCAGAGACAAGAATCGTTGTCTCTGATTCACCAGATTTCACAAGCTGCAAATTGGAAAGCCTTAATGGTGCCAGCTCACAGACTCAAGTAGAAACTACTGGATACAAAGAGGAGAAAACTCAACCTGCAGAAGACGGTCAATTATTATTAGACCATTTATTTCCTTGTAGTTAACCAAAGAGGCCTTACAAAGCACACATGAATCAAGAAATTAATCAATTAATGTGAGCTCAATAATTTCCTTCCTGATTATTTAATATCATTCGAAAGGTACATCATTCATAATGCATTGTTCTTTGTGTTTTGGTTTTTATTTCCTTTAGATTTATTCTTTTTGCTTGATGTTTTTTATTTTGGATATTTAAAATGTCTTCCAGGTCCAGTGTGGAGCGTTGTGGACAAAGTCATATTTGTACACAAAATGCTAATTTTGTCAAAACTTGCAATATCATGTCATTATTGTTATATTACTTGAACATGATCTCACAGCAACAATATTATCGCTTATGACAATAATTTCTGGGACAGTCTATAGACCATTAAGAGATTGGCAGCGCTAAGACCCACCTCCTGATTCTGATTGGTTGCTTCTGGTTAGCACTGGGAGAAAACAGAGGAGCTCAATTTTTTTCACATATCTGTCTCCACACCATCATGATTTTAACCAATATATAAACATTTTTCATAAACGTTACATAGTGGAGCTTTAAATATTTAACACCATGTGCACCTTCAGGTTCTTTAGGCTCTTTTATATTCCCCCCATCCAATTAATCTGTTTTTATGTTGGATTGTGTATTAAATGTCTAAGTCTATTCATAAGGACAGGACATTTGAACAGACTTTTCAGATTTTCTGTATAAGGAATCTATTCCCATCCTACAGTATTATTACAAAACACCTTCCTTAAAATTAATGCTTTTTTCAGCTATAATGTACTGTGCAAATTTCACCCTCGGGATTACGTTTCCGGAGATTTCAGTTAACTCTGGATGTATAAATATATGGACGTGCAGCTGAGTCTCTAATTAGAGCTGATTTGGAGAGAAAACCCATTTACAAAATGTTTCCTTCAGTTCGACCAGACATTCATTTCCTATCACACACACGAGAGTTGCCAGTGATCCGCCGGATCTCAACATAATTGTCAGAAACATTAACAAAGTGTTTGTTCATTCACCGTTTGTTTTTTGAGTGCTGTCAGAAGTGTGTGTTTGTAACGCAGCCCTGAGCTCCGGCTCCTTGTCGGGTTTTCTCCCTCCGGCCATAATGCAGCAATTAGAAGTTTGTTCATACCCAACGTGGCGTGGTTAAACACCAGCTAAATGCACAGTAAGTCAGCGCTTTTCAAAGTCGGCATCTGGGAAATTTNGGAAGTATCATGTATTTTGTAGGTATAAAGTGCCATTTTATAACACAGTCAAGTAACTATGTTCACTTCAGTTCTCATAAAAACTGCTATGTATATAAAATATGACTTAAAAGAATTTTGGCGTTATAATTCAACACCTTGAAATTGGGTCTCTGTCTTTTTAAGAAACTCCTGCTCTTTCTGAAACTCCGTCCTCAGGAAGTCATCACTATTAACCCTTTAACTGTGTTTTTATGAGAAGTAGCTCGTACCATAAGCTAAGGTGTTAGCTAATTGCTGTTGGCTAGTCTGAAGTAGCAGAGTGGGGGGAGTCACGTGGGAGGAACGTGTAGCTTTGAGGAGGAGCTTACACCACCAAAACACCACCCAGGTGTTTTGTGCAACTGAATGGTTGCCATGGAGATGAAAGGATTTTTCAAACATTCTTGAGTTTGAGTCAAAGTATCAAAGCAAAACTCCATGCATGTTTTTGATGAGGAAATAACATTAAAATATGATGTGAAGCTCAAACAAATGTGATTATACATAATGCTGCCCCTTTAAGAAGACACACAGCTTGCCATACAAACTACAACTTTACATGTTGGAGTATGAGGAGGCGTCAACTTGTACTTGTCCACACAACAATGTCACAGAGCTAGCATGAAGGTACCACCGCAGGACTCTGGTATCCCAGAATTCACTGCAGCGTATAGAGGGACAGATGTTGCAGACTGCAGTGGAGGAGAAGGAAACCAGATGGGTGTGTTTTTGTTTGAAGCCATTATTCCTTGCAGCTATGCGGTAAAACCCAGACATGCCTGATAGCCGGCGCACACACATCCAGGCCACGAGTGGCCATCATTAGCTGAAATTACAGTGTTCTTAGCAGTGATTGACTAGCAGCAGGACAGCTGGAGTTACATCAGAACCCGCTGAGAATCTCAATATATCACTAATACTAAACATGTGTTTAGGTTGACTCTAACCTCTATCCTGTGTTTGTTTAACACAGTTTAAAGCCATAAGGTTGATGCAAATGAAAAAAATCCTTAATAACAGTTCCAATATTCAGCTTTGTTCGCCACAGAAAGCCTCTAAAACACTTAACTAGTGTGGATTGATAAGAGAAGGTTTATGTATGAAAACTTGAGTTTGTGTATTTGATTTGATTGGAAGTTACAATGCTGTGGTTCAAGCTAACATTTTCAACCCAGTGGGGGGTTTCTCTGAGGACTTTAACTGGAAATTAAAATTTAAGAACCTTTAAAAGAGCCACAGTGCTGTTAGATCAGCTTTAAAGGATAAGAAACCCACAGCCACGTGTCCAGCATTAAGTTTCAAAGTTATTTTATTAGGGTATTCATTTATTTTGAATAGCTATTAGGTTGGGTTCAACTGTTTTTTATAAATTGTATATCAGCCAAGCAAACATTTCATTACAGCAGTGATAAAATGTTATGTCACTGCATTTTATCAGCATGTTCTCCTCATGCATATTGGTGTTTTCTCTCTGCTCAGAGAGTTATTTTCTCTCAAATAACTCTCTCGATAATTCGGTTATTTGAAGTCCTGAATATATTCCATAATGTGGTGTAGTTTATTTTTAAGATGTCCATGATTTCAGGGACAAAC
>NW_006800180.1:962902-964623 GCF_000485575.1 Poecilia formosa
GTTTGCAGGGTCATCGGTTTGTGTGTACTTGTGACCGGTCCAGGCTTCACGCCAACTGAGCCCAAAACAGGATTAAGTGAGAATGGAAACTGGATGGAGAGTAAAAAGCACAGGACCTGCTTTGGAATATCTAACCAATAAATATCGACAATCTATTTGTTTGTCAGCAGATTTTAGAATAGAATACAGTATGCAATCGTTTTTACTTTCATTTTCCTGGGAGGTGTGAAGTTTTAAAAATGTGCGTATTTCTTTAAGAACAATGCGACTTGCAATGAAAAAGTTTCCTTTGTGGCTGTAAAGTTTGTATTGATGCCTCCATCAAGTTTGGTTGTAACTCCAAAGAATACAGATGGAAACTGTAGTTTTCTGAATGTTGTGGAAACATTAACTTCCTAGAGGGGACCTTGGGTTACAGATATGTTTCCAAAGGCATAAACAATGGCCTAAGTAATGGTCTTAATATCAGTTAGCTATTGGGACCAAGCCGGGTCTTGATGAATTCTAATATCTACGCCACGTTGTTGAAGAAAACATTGGGATTGTTTTTGGACAAATTTTCATCCTCATGAACTCAGACAAACCCACAGCTGAACGTTGTTTTAAACAGGCCAACCATATGGGGGCAGTGTAGCGCAGAGCTAAACCTTTGTCAGCCAATCACATTGCTCCAAAACAACCACGACTTCCTGTTCCAGTGATGGCAGAAGAGTCCTCTGCGTCTCACTGCTTCCATTGAAGTTTCGTGAAATCCACTCAACACATCCGACAATCCGTCTCAATCTATATCAAAAAGAGTTGCCATGTTTACATTAAGAACATTTATTTTCAGAATTGCAGTTTTATGGTCAATGGAAACGCAGCTGGTGGCACTTTGTGATCCAGATGTTCTTCACATTGAAATCTTTTTAATTCTGCATCAGACATTAAGAAGTCATCACCATTCATCTTTTGCCAAATAAAACCTTTGGACTAAATGTGACATTATTTTTTGGAAGGTGACAAAGTTTTGTATCCTGTTGTTGTAATAAATATGCAGTTATTAAAAAGAAAATACACCTTCAGCCATTTACTTTAAGGTTAGGAGAAAATACATTCAATTATTCCATCCAGCTCACCTCCCGTTCAGACTGCAGGACACCAGGGATTTAAAAGTGGCTCGCTGTTATAAACATGCTTCTACCTTGTTCGTGCCGTCTCATTGGAAACAAACAGCACGCCCAAATTAACATTCATTTAACTCTCTCGATAATTCGGTTATTTGAAGTCCTGAATATATTCCATAATGTGGTGTAGTTTATTTTTAAGATGTCCATGATTTCAGGGACAAACAAGAGCATTTGAATATGGTCTTTAACCGATGAGTGTGTCTACAGTGAAGCGATTGTCATGCAGGATGACACCCAGTGGGGTTGTCTGTCTGTCTAGATGGAGATAAATGGCCAGTGTTGCTTAGAGAGAGGCGGGGAGGGAGGGAGGAATTGGGCAGAGAACTGTGTTTCATAAGGAACTCAGCTGCTAACATTTACCTTAATTGTCCTGTAATCAGCTGGTTTCTGACAGAAGAACCGAGAAGATGGTGTCAGGTCTCCTGCTGCGTTGCACCTGGACCCTGATCTGGGGTATATAAAATAACTACCCCAACCCAGCACAAGCTATAGAAAAGCAACATGAGTCATGACTGCATTGGTTGAACAAAATTATTATTATTATTATTTTTT
>NW_006800180.1:966460-978322 GCF_000485575.1 Poecilia formosa
GCTGAAATGTGCTATACAAATAAAATTTGATTGATTGATTGATTTACAAATTAATTGACGATTATTAAAATGATCAACTCATCACATTTAAGCCAATCAATCGATTGAGCCCTACGCACTGAAATATCCAGCTGACTAAGATGAAATATTGTACCACATATATCTGAGTCTAAATATTGTCTGAAAAGGACAAAATACTGTATTTACAATCTCTTCTTTGTGTATATTTGTTTTAGTTTCACTGAACAGATTGCTGAAAAACAAAACAAAACAGATGTTTGGCATGAGTTAATAGTGTCAGCAAAACAGCAGGTCTGTTAATTACAAAGCTGTCAAAACTTGAGTACTTAAGGCAATTTGCTAACTGCTTTGTGAAAAAAAATGTAAACATTTGTGCAGTTAAGCCCAAAATTATTCATAACCCTCTTTGGTCAGGAATGCTAAAAATCCATTATCCAGTGATAACTGAGAAGATTATCGACAAAATATACACTACATGCAGTTTTTAACCAAATGCAATTGTTCTTTTTTTAATTCATGTTTTTAATTTAGACTCATTCCACATTTATATTGGTTTATTGTCTTTTGAAAGATACCTCTCATAAACCAATAATGCATCGTTATGTACTCAACTCTAACAGAGTTAAAGCATTCATTGTTACTAAAGTACAACTATAAGTAATTCAATTCAATTCAATTCAAAAATAGATTATTGATCCCAAAGGGACATTAAATGTTGTTCTAACTCAAATTATTTATGGTTATTCAGAGTTGTTGTGGATTCTGATGGTCTTGGTAAAGCATTTATTATAGATGTTCTTGTATTACACAGACTACCAAAAAACAAAATGTCTTCAGCCTCATGAAAAGGTTCAGGGTTGTCCAGAATTTTCTGGATTTTTTCTTCTTTGCACCATTATTCTTAATTTACGACATGGGGTTTAGGCACTAAAGTAGCGCCTTAAATCGGCCACACTGAGGGCAACTGGACTCAAACCCATCTCAAACACAAAATCCATGAAATTGAAAAAAAAAAAGAATTTGTGGAAGTTCCAACCACGCCAATGGTGTGATTAATGAGGAAGAATAAAAACAAACCAATCACAGAGGTTGGCTGGCGCCGGTGGAGCGGAGCCCAGGAAATTGTACCCCTGGGCTTTCTTTAGGCCTAAATGCCGAGTTGGTTCGGCCAACCTTCAGCAAAACAGAGAGAGAAAAGGGACATTTTGTTCAGTCGCAGAAAACCGTGATTAATAGAGTCCGATGTGTAACACAGACTGGAAAGAAATAAAGGACTTAATAGATTTAGTTTTATATTTGTGATGAAAGATTTGTGTTGTGCAGCTGCATATTTTCGGATTAATTAGAACAAGCGACGGCGTTTGCAGCACTTTGTGAGACTTTATGATTACATGAAGGAATACGGGCGAGACTCAGAACTGTCAGTCCGAATCTCATTGGACCAGGACAGTCGTAATGACTCTACTGTCAATGTGCCCCCTAAAGTTTGCACCATTACCGTGTAACACCCATCAAATCCACTCAACACTTAATAGCCTTTTCATTGTGAACTTGTACAAATTCCCTCCCTGTTCTGCCGGCACGTCAAACGAACCTCCAACAGGAGTAATGAAAGCCAAACCCCCACCAGCCCCTCGCAAAAAATGCAATTACAGTGTGTGAATTATGAAGAGCCGAAGCCGGTGGTAATACTTGAGGCAGTTGAGCAATTATTGCACTTCATTTGCAGATGCCTGCATTGCAAATCTTCACCAGCATATAGTTTCAAAAGCAAGACTTTCATTAACAGCTTCTTTCCCCCCTCAACCGAACAGAGAAAAGGAGGAGATTTGGTACGTCAGGCGACTGTCAAACATTAAATGATTTTTAAAAATTGAGTTTTATATTTAAAAAAAGTATTACTAAGTGTCACAGTTGAGCAGATGTCAAACCTAGACACTTTTTATGATGTGTTCACACCAAACGCGTTTTGCACATCTGGTTTATATTCAAAGTCTATGTGAAGGCGTGTGGACGGCCAAACGAGGCACACTTCGAGCGACTAGCGCGGCGCAATTTGAAGCATTTGAAGCATTTGGAGCGTTTGATGCGTCAAGCCTGTCCAACGAGTCTGACGCATCCGACACGTCCGACAAATAGGCCGGCAATGAAAAACAACGGCTGGAGCAATTTTGACGCGTCTCCTCGACCTGTCTCCACAGAGACTTTGAACGTAAACCAGACGTGCCTAATGCTCAAAATGACGTTTGGTGTGAACGCACCACCGACGCTTCTGAACTTGACACGTTTTTGGCGTGTGTACCCCATTAGATGTGAACGCGCAATTAGTCTGTCCATAACCAGAGATCATTTTTCCACGAGTTTTCGTTAGCTCATAGTGGTCACATGGGCTAAAGCTGTTGAGTGAAAAATAACAACCTTAAATAAAAAATAACAACAAAAAAAAAACTAAAGCTTTATTATTTTAGTTAAACAAGGTAATACAAGTTTTTTTTTTTTATTAAGGAAACTGATGTGTAAATGAGTAGATCCACAACTTAATAAACGTTTGTGCCCTTACTGTGAGTGTTTACATTCTCACAGGGGTGTGTAGCTTTCATAGCCACTGTAGAGTGAACTGAACAGTAGAATTCAAAGCATTAATTGCATAATGACACATCATGCTGTTCAATTTACTCGTATGTCGACATGCAGAAATGTTATAGTAATCAATAGGTTGTTGGATTTTTGCAGGAAATGTTAAAGTGTTGGCTGAGAAAGTAATTTTCTTTTCACTAATGGCTGTCATGCTGCTGCATGGAGCATGATGCTCTCCAGGCTGATGTTCAGTTTCCATTGAGTACAGAAATCTTATAAGGAAGCCATGATGTAGCAGTAGAAGAAACACTGGAGCACATTTACAGAAGTGTATTTATTTTCAAATAAAATTAGGCTCAACTTAAAAAAAAAAATAAAAAAATTCTGGAAGCTATTTCCTGAGTTAAACCTCCAAATATTTAAGCTGTTTTCTGCTAAAGTGACTCCAGTCACAACAAATAAAATTTGAATCTCACTCCCCCGATAAAAACTTTTATTTTGAAAAACTGAGATTTTTTTTTTTTTTTGCTCGGGGCAGTTGTTCTTCTCATCCAAGACGACAAAACCTGTTTTATTTTTCGGACATTTCCATCGCCCGACTCTTGCCCAGCTTTTGTTGCTCATGTTCAACGCAGCGGTCAAAGATCAAACAATAAACCGGAGAATTATTTGAACCCAAATTGTCGAGAGGAAACGCTTGAAAAAATTAGAAGCTGAAATTTTAATTGCAAATACACATACTTTTTGTTATCAGGATGAGTTTTTAAATCAGAAGATGCGGCGCAGCGTCTGGAGGATCAGAGGGGAAACGGCGGCTGCAGTTCTTCCTTCTTGCTCTTGACCTCGCGCCGTCTCCGTTAAGCTTCGCTGCTTTATTTTCTCACACATTTGCATAACTTATAAGATGCCCTGAGGAAATTCCCTGTCATTCCGAAGAGTATTATTGTGGTTTATTATTAGGCAGCATCAGAGTCTTTGTGCTGCATGATGCCGTGTTTCACAGAGAACAAAGTGGCGGGAACACACCAGATGCTGCGATTTCAACTTTTGACCGTCTTCACAGCGTCTTGTAAAGGTCGAGCGTTTGCATCTCATCAGGTTACGGTCGTGCTTCGTGTGATTGATGCACACATGGTGCAAACTTGTGAAGTTGGAGGAAAATTACGTCGTTTCCTCAATTTTCATGCTAATAAATGTCTGAAAAGTGTGACGGCTTTAATCCTCTGTACTCTGATGCCCCTAAATAAAATACAGCCGAAGGTTTTATCATAAAAAAATAAGTTGTGCATTAAACTAAACCTCTATGCACGCTCACTGCACAAGACTCCACTGCTGAAAGTAATGCTGAAGTTTGTTTAAAAGCTTACTGTGTAAAGTCTGGACAAGCCAGAAAGCCAGAAATTAGGAGCTAATTGATTTTTAAAAAATCAATTAGCTCCTATATCTTGCTGAAAAGTTAGTTGTGTCTTATTTCAAGTGTACTAAGATTTTTGCACTGGAAACTAGACCACAAATAACTTGGTAAGATTTAGAGTTTCTGCAGTTCAGTCACCACGCAGGTGTCCAATTGAAAACCTATGGAGAGAACTGAACCCGAGAGAGGATAAAAAATGACCCAAAATCCTGTTTTTGGGTCAGGTTTTGGGTCAAAATCCCAACAAAATACACTGAGGTTTGTTGTTTGCAACACGGCAAAATGTAAAAAAGTTTAAATGATGTGAAAACTTTTGCGTAACACTTTAATTTTTGTTATATTTCTGTTTTCTGTTTCCGGAGCTTCGCTCTCATTTCTAAGAATCCCTCTCTTGACTTCACTGTTTAATCTGTGATGATTTCCTTCTCCTCAGAGAGACGCTCTTATTGTTTCTCATTGCCGATTTTTTATTATTATTATTTTTGACTGACTCTCCCTGGGTGAAAATGCCAAAACACATCTTCATTTGTTTCGTTCTGCCGGGGTTACGCCTCGCCGCCGCCGTTGTTATTTACACGAGCTAACAAGGTTAGGACGGGATTTAGACTCCTGAATGTCACGGCAGTTTTAAAGAAACGAAATTTAATAAGCTCTCCCCCCTGTCAGCTTGGAATTAGTATGCATGAATACGTATTAGCATCTCCTCACTTTTAAAGGATTAACGGCTGAGTCGGTTACCTGTTTTAGAATCGCCGGAGGAGAAACGTTCCCGACTCTACGGCGGGCGGGCGGGGAGAATTATTTATCGTCATTACTATCTTGTGCTGGTGGGGGGACAATAACTGCTACACTACGCTAACGCGGGTACTTAAAGCAAAAACCTCTAAAGCCTGTCATATTTACTTAGCTCCGTTTTGCGTGTTGGAATAATTTCCAAGCCATGCGGTGTGTGTGTTTTTCTTTTGTTTTCCTTCCCTTTCTGAAGGCACAGAGTGTGTCACGGGTGGAGCTGCAGCTTCTTAGGCAGCTTCTTGGAATCTGCATCGCTGCCGGTGCGTTCAGCTGAGTCAGGTCTGCCCTCCTCACACCGTCCTAACTCACCGTCCCCTTTGTACGCCCTTATCATCCGCAGGCCAATATATTCCCATTTGCTGTGGCCGCCGGTGCGTAGGAACACCACTATAAATACCAAGCGGGTCGTTTAAAAAAAAAGAAAAAAAAAAACAGGGGACGGGGGGTGGCGGGATGGGCCTGAAGGTGAGGACAATCAGCTCGCCTCCGAAAGTTTCTGCGTTTACAATCTGTGCAAAGAACTCACCGTTACCTTAATCAACCTGCAGGATTTCATCCACAGAGTTTATTTGTGCTCCTCTGGGTTGGTGGCAGTGGTTGGTGATGAGGTTAGATTATCTCAGTGACCAAACAAACTTTGAGAAAACTAAACACATGCAGCCGTTGATGTCAAATGACAAGTTAACTAAACATAAATGTAGAACCAAAAGGAAACAAAAAGTACAAATCCTCAGTCCAGGCTGGTTATGTCTATAAGTTTAAGCAAAAAAAAAATAAAAAAAAATCTCAATCTCATTGATGTCGTGTTGGACTGGACCAAGAACCACTGAAGGAAACGACACAAAGGCCTCCGAAGACATGAACACAACGTCCTTCTTCACCAAATGAAAACAAAGATGGATTAGAATCAGATTTTATCCATTGTAGGATTTCTCTTTTGTCTTTGGTAAAACACCACCAGCCATTTCTAACACTGGTGCTGGACTCGCACGTTTGCGTTGATTGTATTTACCCACGATGCCCTGTGCTGTAGTCCACTCTCTGCTTTTGAAGCGGCTTCCAACAAGTTCAGTTCAACCAAACCAAAACCAAGGTTTGTAGGCGGACCAGAGTTTGCTTTTTGTGGTTAGCATCAGAGTCTAATTGCACATTAACAACTCCACAAAAATAAACCAGACTTTCTAGACAAGTGGTGCCCAAAGTGGGTCCTGGAGGGCCGGCATCCTGCATGTTTTAGTTCTCTTTCTGGTTTAACGCCCCTGGATCACATGATGGCTCATCAGAGACCTAAGAAGAAACAAACACACCGAGGTTTGTGGCTATGTATGCAAAGTGTGGAAAAGCTGAGAAGGAAGGAAAACTTTTTGCAGTTCCACTGTGAGCGAATGCCGATGCAGGAAATACCCTGAGGCAATGTCTAAATTCGGATTATTGCTTTGTTTTATCCACCAGACTTTATAAAAAGCAGAGTTCTGAAAAAGATTTCACCAAAAAAAAAAAAAAAAAGAGAAGGTGCCTTGGCTGGATTTAAGTGTCCGCATGAGTTTGGAGACGCCTCATCTCTCCAAACGTCGTCCACCTGCTGCAGTCGGCCAAAGTTTCCGTTTTTGCTGATGGTCAAGAACCTTTGATCAGTGGAGATGATTCCGAGTCCTCCAACGCCTCGGTGACTCAGCTGATGAGGCAGAGATTGAGCTGAGTCAGCTGAAAACAAAGGCCCAACTGTCAAAACAGTATGAGTGGGATAGTAAATGAAGTGTTTCTGCTGACCAAACATGTGGAGAAGAAGAGACCGCAGCAGTCATGTGACCTGAATCAAAAGCACTTTGCTCTCAGGACACAGAGCTTATTTCCCACTTTGCCTCATATAGAACATATATTGAGTTATGTGTGAGCAAATTAGATCCATCTGAAAGGTAAACACACAGTTATTGCGGGGCAAACAAAAAAACCCAGTGGGATTTCCCCTCGCATCTTTACGGGGGCTGCCTAGTGAAGACGCGGCTCCGAACAATTCGACAAGCGACGCGGTGAGCGGACGTTCACGGAAAACGTCAGAGAGAGATTTGTGGCGCTGGCTGGCTTGAAGGCGACGGCGGAGGGGAACGGAGGGAGAAACGGAGCCGCGCGAGATCCAGAGGAAGAACGGGAAGCCTGTCGGAGAGCGAGGGCTGGCGGAGAAGCACCCGGAGGTCAACTACAAACGCCACACAAGCAAAAAATAGACAGCTGTGCCTCAGGATATCGACTAATGAGCGCAGAACGACTCTTTACAAGGAACAGAGAGCAACACTGGACGAGGATGAGGAGGCAGTGGGAGTGGGCGAAGCCATCTTTTACTGTAAGAAAGAAAAAAAAAACAAGATGAAAAAAACAAGATGAAAAATGGATTTGTGTTAAAGGAGGTTCACAACACAGGTTGGGTTGTGTGTTGTGGATTCTCATGAAAAATAATGTTTACCACAATCATTAAAGGGACAGTTTATGTAAAGTCGACCTTCTTGAGCTTTACATCATGTTCTAAAGTTTTAACATCGAAAACATACCTGTAGTGTTGCTTTTATTCTCTCATGTGCGTTTGAGAAATCCTTTCATGTTCCATGGCTCCTTCAGACTAGCCAGTAGCAATTAGCAAACACCTGGTGGAACTTTGCATCTGCTGAGCTCATTATGGGGGCAACTGCTCACTGCAACGCTGGTAAAAACTTCGCTAAAAGGTTAACAATAATAGAGGAGCCATGTTGTGATGACTTCCTGAAGGCAACGTTTCAGAAAGAGCAGGAGCTTCTTAAAGAGACAGAGGCCCAAAATTACAAAGTCAAATTTCTTTGAAGTCATGTTTGATATATACAGAATTTTTATAACGACTGAAGGAAACAGTTACTTGATTGTGCTTTAATATGACTCTATGTGTCTGGAAAACACATAATATTTCCCCTTTAAGATTCTTTAAAGCACAATATTCTCTTGATTTAGCATAAATCCTGATTGGTTCTGGAGACTGAGGCTAATCGGAGATGGGCCAAGTATAAAGCAGACTTCTGCCTGCTTAAAAATTGAAGGAAAAAAAAAACTAAAACATTTTCAAAATGATTTAATACCAACAAACTTTTAACTTTTCCAAACATAACAATGAGAACCATTCTTTTTGTTTGTTGCCAGGCAGAAGCAATCCGGAGCCCTGTGGAGCGTTTAGACGGCTGGTGGCTCTTCCTCCATGACGCCTTCGTCACCTCATCTTCAGCAGACGTGTCTCACTAAACGGCATGATCTAAAAATAATTAAACCTGCTCCTCCACAGACAGATTTCACAGGTTTGAAACTGTCATCATCCAGCTACTTCTTCAATACAATTAGCAGGTGTGAAAATGTGAAGGATTATTTTTGAGGTTTAAAGGATGTGGTGCTTAATAATGCTTTCCTGTTGTAAAACATTACAATAATTGTTTTATTTTGGGGGGGTTTGGGAATAGAACGGAGTCACCATGTGAAGGTTTTCTTATGTTTTGGACCCAAGACAGAAAGCACATCTTAAAGGTTAAACTTTCTTCACAAAGCTGTGAGTGAAGCAGGAGCAGAACTGTGTTGATTCAGGTGGAATCTACTCGGACTCCTGCTGGCACACAGCGGTACTGCAGTTTGACTGAGAAACGCTGACTTTTCTTTTTCGCTCATGTGGTTTGTTGCTTCCGTCTCCTTTGCGCCGAATTTGTTTCAAGAAACTCTTAGACTGACTGAACTCGTCTCGTTTCGTGATTTTAAATCTAAACTAGAAGTTGTAAAGGCTGATTCTACAACATGTACCTTTTTTTTAACAGCTTGACATTTTCTTGTGTTTATTCTTCAGTGTTGTATTTGTTGTTGCCTCTCGGCCAGGACTCCCTTGAAATAGACCGTTTTTAATCTCAATGGATTTTTTTCATCATAGTAAAATAAAGGTTTAAAATAAAAAGAGTTGAACAGATACACTCCTCATAAACTCATTTTTTTCTCTCTTTCTGCAGGTTTAGAGGCAGACTGTTGACCTGGGTTCTCTCTATGCTCATTTCTCTGTTTTCTTTTGGAAATTTTCTCCTTTTTTCATTTGTGTCCTTTATATTTGAAATGAACCCAATTTATATTTATTTATATTTATTATATTTATTTTTCTCCCTTACAGTCACTTTCATGTTTCAAAGTAATCGGTGCAGTGTTTTTACATAATCATATGCTGTATTTGCAAGTTATTTTACTTAATAATTGCCTTAATTTTTTACACTATAGTCATATTTATGTTTATTGCACTAACGCTAACACTAATCCTCATTTTTAAAGTGTTAACAGAATGATTTACACCAAGTGAAAAGTGATTAATTCCATTTTTTATTCAAATAAATACAAATAACCCGGATGCCGTTTAGATTTATATATCTGAATGGCATTTCTTTTCCCCCCCATTCAACAGAAATGAAACGACCAGGCGCGGTACGCTTGGCGTGTTGCATTGTGACCCGGGTTCAGTGAAGAACCGAACACACGATGACAGAGGTTCCCATAAATTCTTGCGGCGGGCGTGGAAGCGAGCGCCGATGTGGTCTGAGCCTTTATCTGGGAATGATAAATCCCAGCGCCAGCGCCATCACCTCGCCGCCTGACACAGAGAGGATCACTGAGGAACCTTGGCTTGATTTATGGAGCTCAGAAAACAGGGAGAGTGAAGAAGCTGTCCTCTAGCTGGCTATCGCCGCCATTCTTCATTTGGGTGACGTTTCACTCAAGCCTCACAGACCCTGAGAAGCTTACTCTCTATTTAAGGCTCTTTTTGGAGAATTTGTCTCCTTTTAGGTGTAAAAGGAGACATTTTTATAGAGCCTACAAAGACTTTGTTTTTTTGTTATTTTAGCGCATGTATCCTAGGTTGTCTGCAGTAATATTCCATTTGAAATTTGTGCCAAAACGACTCTGTCACTTTCTTAGGTCCTTCCAAGCTGCTGACATCGCAGCAAAAGCTCAGAGTCCAAACAATCGTTCTGCTGTTCCAAGTGTGAAATCAGAACTTTGCTTTTCACTCATATCTACTGAATTTTGTACAATTTCTTTATATAACATCCACAAATTTAGGCAGATTTTATTTTAGACCACTACGACCCGGAGTGTAAATCTAAACTGGAAGGGGAAACAACAAAAAAATGATTTTGCCCTTTTACTTTAATACCCCTAAATAAAACCCAGCAATGCGAGCAGCAGCAGCTCAGGGAGGAAAGCTGTGGAGACGTTTAGAAGCAGAGTTACAGTAAATTACAAAAAATATCCCAAGTTTTGAACGTCTCTGATGTAAATTGATGAATTTTCAGCGTGCAGACTGCTGCTAACTACGCACTCCAGAAGACTGCAGGGAAAAGTGCTTCTACAAAGTTTGACCTCAGATAGATGCACGTAGATTAGAAACACAGTAAATATCCACCAAGAAATGTTGAGATTAATCTCAGAAAACGTCCTAAAACAACAACTTTTCTGAGTTTGAAAAGGTTAACGTTTGCTTGGGAAAAAAGTCACATTTTGAAATTAATCTGAGAAATTTTCTAGAAAACCCCCCCCACAAGTTTTAGAAATGTTTAACTTTTGAAACTCAAATGTACATGTTTTTACAGAATATTTCTCAGATTAATCACAAAATTTCTGAGTTTTTTTCTTTTCAAACTCCAAAATTTTATTTTTCTATAAAATTCCCAAGTTTGTCAACATTTCTCACTTCCTCTTCCTTTATTTTTCCATCTACAATGGGCCTAGTGTGCCGTTGTAGATACAACTATCTTCTACACTTTTCAGAGTTTTTATCTATGAAAACATTTTAAAAGTCATATTGTGTTTTTACTTCATATTTCTGCTCCACTGTGTGTTGTTGGACAGGCAGATGTGATAAAACTCTGAATTCACTGAAAATCAACTACAAAATCTGGCAAAAGTTCAGATAAATTTAGATTTAACTGCATATAAAAGTGAAACCTTTACAGCATTTTATTACATCATAACTTGTAGAGTTATTGAGATAGATGTTTTTAATTAAGAGTTTAATTTCTAAAATTTCCAGACGATCTCCTTGGTGATCCAATGGTAGAGATCGGAGCGTCAGGAAAAGGCTGCGTTGATTTAATTAGACCAACAGTTTTCACAGCCCGAAGCTCTGAAGTAATTTCTTAAAAGTGCGGTTTAAATGTTGTGGAGACGGCCAACTTTTATTCAGCCACAAACCGGCTTTTGTTTCAACTTTTACACAAAACGCTGAATTTTACATAAGCCTCTCACCTCAGGAAACTGTTATAAAAATGTGAGGAGCAATTTAAGATCTGGCCTGAAAGTAGATTTTAATGATAGCTGTTAAAAAATAAAAAATGAAACATTCAACACAAGATGTCTTATTTAAATTTGTAATTTGAGGTATTACAAAGGAGAGGATCTAATTCTGAGTGGTTAAACCCTTACAGGATGATTTCATGCTCCGTGTGACGGGCTGTCTTCTTGTACTTCCTGTAAAGAGGCAACAATCTGAGGCTCCTTTCAGATTGTTGTTCCACTTATTTGCTTGAATGCTTCCAGTCTTCCGTTGTCTTCGGGGGTTTTTTTCAGACAGCTGCTGAGCGCCAACGGAGCTGAAAGCGGTGAGTTACAGCTTTATTAAGCTAAGTCAGTTCATTACTCACCCAAACACTGAGTTTCTCCTCCCACATGTCGTCCATATTTATCTTATGACAATAAAGCTGGCAGACAGTTTCTTGGCGGTTATTTTTAAAGCTTTTTTTTTTCCTCCTTAAAATTATGCTAAAAGAACATGAAATAGATTTTAGGTAATATGTTGCCGAAGCTCATGAAATCCAACACACAGTTCAAAATAACGAATTACATTTAAAAAAAAAAGAAAAGAAAAGGTTTGTTGTACAAGGCAGGGATCCAGAGAAGCTTGTTAGCTTCATGGTACCATATAAAAACGAAATAGGAAAGGTTTGTTCTGGAAGTTCTTCAATGTGTAAAGTACTACATTGGCCCCAATCTACCAAAAAAAAAAAATTGTCTTCTTCATA
>NW_006800180.1:978870-994023 GCF_000485575.1 Poecilia formosa
TAGATAGATAGATAGATAGATAGATAGATAGATAGATAGATAGATAGATAGATAGATAGATAGATAGATAGATAGATAGATAGATAGATAGATAGGGAAAATCCCTCAGAAACGCACATGCGGGGTCAAATCTGACCGCTCCGGAGCGTCGCACAGGTTTAAGGAAATGTCATTCGTGATTCCCAAAAGCGAAGAAACGTGTCCCTTACTCTACATGACAAGATCAGCAACAGATATGAAATGTCACACCTTATGACAACTGAGGAGCAGAACTACTGGGAACTCCTCTTACATCCCTCCCACTCCAGATTCCTGACCAATCGCAGAAAAGTTCGTCCCAAAACACGACTGCTGTTGAGAACCAGGAATTTAAGAACAGGATGGAGAAAGAACCAGTTTGGTTTTTCAATGTATGAATAAATCATATTTTTTTATGGAAGTTACTCACGTATGACAATATCAATAAATCGTAAGGAAAGCAATTTGAAAAAAATAGAAAAACACATGAAGTTGTACAGTACAGGTTTGTTGGCTTTGCTTGTATTTTCATACGTTTTCATTATTACTGTCTGTTGCTTCTGCAGCCTTCCTCTCACATACAGTCAGGGAGCATCAGTATGCAGCGAAGGCATTCCCACCGCCGCCCTTTCGCTAGTTCAGTTAGAATCCATTTTATTTTATTTTATTTTTCCCCCCCTTATTTTCAAGAAAAGCAATCCTCGACTGGCGAATGTGCCAAACTTTCTCCTTTAGCTTTTGAAGTGAAAATGCCATTAGTTCCATGTAATTTGGTGAAATGAAAATGTCATATGGAGTGAATATTTTTATGTGACAGCCTAAGTTACGGTCAGGCTGTGATTGATTGCTCTTAGAGAAACTCATAAAAAAAAGCTGAAGGATGACTGTCAAAGGGTTGAGCTGTTTTTATGACCTTGATGTCTGCTGAATCTAATTTAATTTGTTCTTTTCAGTTTCATTTACTGCTTGTGGCACACATGCTCATGGTGCATTAGTGGTGAGAGGAGGCGCGGGGGGTTAAGACTGTTCAGAAGAACCGATTCTTTAGTTGGATCTCAATCAAGGCCAAGATAATTACACAAATTTCTGACTTTAAAGAAAATATGCAGTGGCTACAAGAGGAACATACTGTACCTGTACAGACTGCCAGTCTGAATACATTACCGGTGAGGCGTGAACGTGGCAGGTGTTGGAACATTCTAGATGTTTTCAGGTTTTCTAAGCTGGTGTTAAAGGGACAGTTTGCATTCTTTGAAGTGAGGTTTTGTGATAGTGATAGTTTGGTTACCTGAGCTATAAAGATGTAATTTTGCTGTGATTTTCTCTGTAAGATGTGAAAACGGCAACAAAATGACAAAATACTTGTACAACAGTAGATATAAATCTACTGTTATACAATTAATATCCATTACTTTAGCATTTTAACTCTCTCCACCATAACCGGAGCTCATGACAATAGTTTAAACTTGATTCTGTAGATACAATCACATGGTTAAAGTAATTAGTCAGCACTATCTTAAACAGATTTAGGTTGGACAGGAAATAACATGGCGCCTTAGTGCTGTGAGATTTACCTAGAGACCTCACCAATCTAAGAATGTTTTTGTCATTAAGGCTATCTTAGACTAAGAGAAATATGAAAATATCAATATGTAGGTCAATCAGACAGCGGTGATTACAGATTCTCTGAAACTCAGTTTGTGAAGCATTTAGTCTATTTTTTTTTCTGTGGAAACAAATACACAAAGAACAGGAAAATGTCTTAGTTTCCCCCAACATATTGTTAAAATATCATCTTGTCTTGTTGTGAGTGCAGTACTATGCATCATGTCATCGTTATAACCACATTAATATAGTGCATATGGCAGCCCTGAAGAGATGGTAACATAAAATGTTGTAAAACGGCACAAAATGACTGTATATTAAATGTTTCATTTCAACACCTTCAAGCAGACTTCACATTTTAGAGGAAAATATTTTAAAATATGTCCCCCCCCATTTGCTCATAGTGTTTACTAAACTCATGGTATTCATTCAAGTGTTTTTGGAGCAAAAAAAGTCTAAATGTACAACAATCTATGTAATCAACATAAACAAAATAAAGGATAATTATTGCACAGGTTTAGTGGAATAGTACTGTGAATAGATACTGAACACATGCAAAAATCCAGACAATTCCATATAAGCTGGTTTTACATTAATGTGTCTGTTTTATGTCTTTTCCAGGAACATCGTATAGCAGAATCAGGTAACTATGTCACCTTCAGGTTTTATAAAAATGCTATATTTAGAAAATATCACTTAAAAGAAATTTGACATCATATTTTAACACCTTCAAATCGGGCCTCTGTCTCTTTAAAAACTCCCACTTTTTCTGAAAATCCGCCTTCAGGAAGTCATCACAACATGGCTCCTCTATTAACCCTTTAACAACATTTTTACCAGCTTTGCTCTGAGAAGTAGCTCATATAATGAGCTCAGATTCACATTTCTGTTTACTAATTGGTGCTGGCTAGTCTGTAGGAGCTGACCGAGGAAGTTGAGGGGGAGAATCAAAACACTCCAGGTATGTTTTTGATAAATGAATAACATTATAACATGATGTAAAACTAAAAGAAATAAAAATCAGATTTTACATAGTATTACCCCTTTAACAGGAAGCTGATTAGAAAGGTTTCTCATTACCAAAGTTTTGCACAGACTGGTTTACAGTAATTAGCTGAAACACACTAGTGGTGTTGGCTACAGCCAGAGTTATAAACTCTACAAATTATCCAGAATCTTTGGACAAGTAAGGTATAAATCTGAGAACACAGTCTGGTCAGATGAGGCTGACCAGAACATGCCAAAAAAGGAGAACAAGAAAAAACATGATAAAAGTGAAGTTTGCCGGTGGGAACATCAGGCGGGTGAGCCGTCTTCCAGCATGTGGACTTTGTGTGATGAAGAGATGGATGAAGAGAAAAATGTACTGGGAAACTTTTTTTTAATGAGAATCTGAGGTTGAAACATGCTTGGACTTCCCAGCAAAACAAGAGTCCCAAACACAAAGCCAACGGAAAGTCTTAATTGGTTTCAGAGAGACGAGTTAGAAAAGAACAGAATTATCCTTTATTCCCCCTTAGGGGGAAAATGCAGGTGTGTCAGCAGCAAAGTGACAAGCAATAATAATAAAAATAGAAATAAGATAGAGACTGTAAAATAAGGTCAAACATACATAACCATAAAAACAATACATCTACATAAAGTAGATCAATGGAGAATTGAAGAAATGTGCAAGTGAATATAATCATTTATTGATGATAAAGCAGAACATTTAGTACAGGATAGGCATAATATGCAAAAATAATAGAAGAGATGTGAACTATGTATTGTGTTTGTTGGAAGAGGTGAACATGACTGCTTCCTCTGATAAGGTAAGAAAAACTTATTTAATGGCTCAGCCAATCATCTGGCTCGTTTCAAACTGGAAATCAGTGGAAAGAAGTTTAGATCGGGGTTATTTTCATATGAAGATCATGAATGTTCTCAAAGAGCCCTTTGTGTCAGAGCATATTGATGAAACTCAAACTGTTCAAATATTAACAAATAGCTGTCTCTAAACTCTATAAGTTCTTAAAATAAATACTGAACTTTTATTTCAAATTAATCAGTCACTCCATGATTGCTTTTGTCATTTTTTGCTATCAAAATAATTCATGTTAGAAATATTTGCAAGGAATTTTTCAGTATTTGTGCTTACGTCATAACTTTTTCTTACTGTCCGTATCGATAACACATTATAACTTGACACCAAGTAAAACTGAGGCACCAGAGTAGAAGTTAGAAATGCCGCCATCTACAGGTGGGAGGAGGACTGGACAAGAAATCAATAATGTACATCATGCTAGACATGTAATCAATATCAATAGGAAATACATCTGATAGGATTTTCAATAATTTAAAAGTAACGGCAGTCGAGAAAAGCATTATGGGAGACGTAGTCAGATGAATGACTCAACCTGTCACAGCTAGCTAAGCCAGGTGGATGGTATCAATTCACCTAGCAACAACCTGTTGAGTAACATGCGCAGCAGCAGTTTCAGGTTTCACCACTGTGTTTCAAACCTGACTCAAAATAAGAAAAAAACAGCAGCATGGAGTAAAAACTGGGTAACAGGACATTAATGTCAGGAATTTGGCAGCATTTCGGATATTTAAGATTAATAAAAAATCAACATAGCTATCACTACTGAACAATATGAAATCCTTATATCGTGACAATTTTTCAGATACTGGCACGAAAAAGTGCAAGAAATCTGTTGATTTTGAGCAAATTTATGTGTGAAATCACACAAAACTGGAGGGAATGATTGATGTAATTTGGCAGTATACAGATAAAAACCGCCTTGATTTTACTGATAAAAGTAATAGTTGAGCACACAACTGTAGACTGTGTTTGTACAGAAGGACTTCTATTTATTTTCATGTCCTTGTTTTTATTTTTAATTTTACCATTACATCAGTTAAAATTCTTGTTGCTGCTTTAATTGTGTTGAATTTAACCAATTATGCATAACCTGTGCTAACGATTCGAACCCAACCTTCTTCCTCAGTGGGTGTAGATCAGTGCCAGCAGTGTTACTGCTGTCTTTCCCTGTCATGTAGCTGCAGTTTCCAAGCAGCTCCATCTGGCATGATTCATGGAGTGTCACTAAATGAGCAGACGTCAAGTCGCAGTGAGCACACCAGATATTTGCTCCAAGCGCTGCGTTGGAAACCAATTCAGCAGCAGTTTAATTTTGTGCAGGCTCAAATTCATTTGGAATGTAGCGTTGCCTTAAGGAGGGAGCAACGCGCATGACTGGCTCTCACTGTATGTCCACGTCGGGTTGGAAAAAAACGCATGGTTTAACATTTATTTAAAGTTAATGGCATGGCTGATATAAAATAAAAACCTGTGAAAATGAAAAAAACAAAAAGAAAACTCAACAAATGTCTTCTGAAGGGAACCAGACAGCCTGAAAATCTGTGGTACAACACAATTGTGAAGTGGAACGAAAATTATATGTTGTTTTCAAATTTAGTAGTCATTTTTTTACATATAAAAATGTTATAGTCAGTGATATTAACTGAGAACTTGCTTGTTATTAAGTAACTTACTTGTAAGTAATCAGTTCACATTGATAACTTACAATGTTATGTCAGTAATCATATTTCACACACCGTGTCCTTTTTTAAAAAATTTATTTCACATGATAGGTCTTTAAAAATCGTCAGTGACGAATGTAAAAACGAGCGTGACTTAGTTTGTTTTTTCTTTGCCGCATTTCCATTAAGCGAACATGTTTTCGTAACTAGAATTAGCACAAATTTAGAGTCAATGTAAACCTGAGTTTCCAATAACCACAGAAAAGCACAAATTGAAATTACAAACATAAATTTGTTCAATGGAAACACGACAGTTCAGAAAAATCTCATGTTTTTGATACATTTTTGTGCTAGAATAAAGTGGTTTTCCAGCTGCATCAAAATGAGTATATTTTGCAAAACTGCAATGGAAAACCTTTCTTCAAATCACATGAGTCACATGACCAACAACCAGATGTTACTACTGGAGGAAAAGATGAAGAAGACGACAGGAAGTGGTAGGAGGATGATGGCTTGGCATGTCTTTTTAATAACTTACTATGTTAAAAATCTTTTTCACATCTGATTTTAATTGTGCTTATTTAATGGAAACACCATAATTATGAAATTTTCATTTCTGGACATTAGTAGAATACCAACAAAGTTTTGTCCACACTTGTAACGGAAACGCAGCTAATCACACATTAAGGTTTGAACCTTAAATATGACACAAACCAACCCGAGCTCCGGGTTTAGTTTTCATACCCACAGCTTATTGGGTATGAAAACTTTGGCCACAGTAGACACTGTATACTCCATTAAAAGCTTAGTGCTTTCAGTGGTAGCACTAAGCTCTTAGAGAAAAAAGCATTCACAAAAAATTATCTATTTTTTCCTCTCCTAAAGACAAAATAAATCTTTAATTTCCCTGCATTTGATCTACATCACGTCTTCCCTTCTCATGATGATTCACATTCAATCTCAGGCCATAAGCCTGTTATGCAGCGCTGCCTGCTGAGCTCCTCAATTAATTTTGGCATCGTTTGCAGAATCACATCACTAAAATTAAATATGCTCGGATATGCAACAAAACCAGTCAACACAGCACAGAGAGAGCGCTTCCATTTCCTTCGTCGCGACGCCACAGCTCCCCTTCCGAAAAGTGGAATTCAGCACAAAGGATTACCTGCAGTGTGATTTTCCCTGCATGATCACACAGATTTCCCTATCGCAGGCTCTCTCGGAGAAAATGCATCATCTTATCTTTGATGTGTTGTGGAAGTTCTTCGCAGGTGACGCAGTTGTCAGCGGCGGAAACAAAAAAGAGCTGATTACGGGGCAGAATTATCTCGATTGCCTGTCTCTCTCTCTCTCTCTTTTTTTCCCAACATCTAGAGATATCTCAGTCCCACAGAACAAAGAAAGGTACTTGCATCACAAACACTTGTTTATAAGATAATATCGTTTTACGATAAGTCCCCGTTCCTGAGCCCCACCCCAAACAATATAAATGTATATGAGGGGAAAAAACTAGGGCAAGCCGGAGTCGGCATTTCAATAGACCGCATTTTGTTTAGACTTGCAATTTTGGCAGTCAGCGCCGGCACCCTCGGAATATCAATCACAGGCTCTTATTCTTAATGTCTCCATGACACGTTTTCATAGTTTGCTCACTGGAAATGGTTCGGTGGAAATATCTACAGAAATCACTACGAGAAGCAAATGTCACAGGCTGTGGGATTTTTTTCTCCCCCCCAGAACATAAATTATTCCTCTGATATGAAGTGCCAGAGACTCTTTTCACCTCCCTCTCCCCCGCACCGCGATGAACACCTCGACATTTCCGAGACCTCCGTGACCCTTCGATACATTAAACAGAAACATTAACTGCAGTTCTGCTTGCTGATTCAGTTTCACAGTTTTATTGGAACGATGCTCCGAGATAGCTGGCAGAACAGGCCGAGGGAGGGAAGGAAGGAAAAGGAAAAAAAAGAAAGGAGGAGATGATGGATCATAAAGTATTTGGTTTATTGGACGTAATGGTGCCGTGTTTATGGGCAGAAGCGTAAAGCGCTGGAATCGGACTGTCAGCCATGTGTTACAGACGCCGTAAAGCTTTGGGCTTCCTTCAGAGAGCTGGGCGCGTTCAGACAGGAAGCTTTGTTCACCACGTGTTGGAGAAGAATAAAAAGAAAGGTCAGCCCTGTAATGAGCTCAATTAAACCCAGTCTGACTGTTCAAAGTCTGAATTCAGCTTCCTATAGAGGTGCAGCCCAATGCTGACTCTTTTCTTAATTTTACCTTAAGAAAAAAAGAAAGAAATGTAGATACTGTTGGAGTTTTATAGAGGACTTATATTTAACCTTATATCACAAAATGAGTCATGTGTAGTTTTTGGAGGGCGGGGTTGAGCTGGTTCCTCCTGTACACCTGCTCTGCATCAGACCTCATCAACGGCTGGATAATGCTGCGTTCAGACCAGATGCATTCGTGAGTCAAAAACGCATCCGACTTGAAGGGTACTTTGAAGTCAGACACTTAATATCGGGGGGGCATACCTGTCACGATTTTACAGGAAAAATGTTCCCGTCCGCAGGGCGGGAGAAGCCTCTTCCTTTTTGTTTTTCTCCTGGTCTCTTTGTACAATGGTGGATGAAGTATTAATTGACGGTCTTGGCTTCATCTATGGAGAGGAAGTGAATGTCGTCGTGATGCGAGTTTGGGGAAATTCATAACCTAGCTGTGTACTAACAAGAGTTGCTTTCAGCGTTATTTTTGTCTCACCTAAGCCCAGTTTGACGACCTACTGAGCCACATTGGTGGATAAATCTCCTGGCAGGACACCAACTACAGCTCACTGCATCATACAACCGAGTCTGATTGCTTGACGCTTCGCATCCAGGAGCAAAATTTTACATTTTCCAACTCAGACGCGTCGAAACGCTTCAAACCCTGCAGACGAGACTTCGACGTGCTCTAGACAAACATCCACACAGCCAGATGCTCAAATCACATTTGGTCTGAACGCCCCATTAAAGGAGCTGGCAGTTGATCCATCGACGCCCAAGTATTATCGTCTGCAGTACCTCTAACCCTTCACGTACTTCGCTGTTTCCAACCTTCTTAAGGCTTTAAGGAGTCTCACGCTCTTCATCCAAAGTCAAACACTTGACACGACGTTGTTTCAGGACATCTGTATTCCCACACTCGACGCAGACCACCCCACCCACATCAGTATACATAATGTCCATACTTTTACACTCCGTCTCTGCATCCTCTATTTTGCTTTTACTAAATGGTCACACAGAGAGAGCCACATTTTTCTCCAGGCGGAAGGAGAAACAATGACATTAACATTTCCTTTGGAGCCGGAATCATTCGCCGATCGTCGTCATCTGCGGGGGCCGGGTTCCTCCTAGTTTCCAAAGATGATGGTTTCCTTTGCCCGTGCATTGAGGACCGTGGACTCAGTCGGATAAACATTAAAATTAAGATAGTGTCACCATTGAACTCTTCTATGGTGACACTATCTTAACTATTTCCGGGTTTTGACAAAAGATAACGGGATACTGTAATAAAGTATGTCTAACTTAAAAAACATATACAATATGAAATACCCAGAACATGTATGCCACAATTTGGGGGTGGAAAAATTCACATAAACAGATAGCATGAGGGTCAATTTGTTGAAAAATGAGGAAAAATGGAAGGATTATAGAAACAAGACACCAATTTCACAACAGGACAACATGGACATCAATAATGAACAATTGAGTAAGTATGTAAACTTGTTGATTCCGCTCCACTGGAACTGTTCCCAGAAAAGATAAGTTAAAAAATCATTTTAAAAAATCTGTCAATCTTGCGTCTGTTGGTTTCTTTGCCTTTTGACAGGTATTTCATATACCCAGCTTTTTGTAGCTACTCTTCTACTTCCTACCCTCATAACCAGATTCCTCCAAATTTATGGACTGTGGGACGTTTTACTTCACTTTCTAAGCTACAAACTAAACCAGAGCAAAATGCCTCCATTTCCAACAGAGGACTTTAAAAACGTGAAGTGATAGAAATGTAGATTCATAAACTTGAAGTGAATTACGGAGTGTAACGCTGGATCCAGAAATGAGAAACCATTACAGATTATTCAAAATGACGAAAGGACTGACAGACAACTTGTGTCCAAATTTTCAAAAACTCGATTCTTGCATCACATTGCAAAGGGTCAGAGACTGAGCCATTGCTTTTGTGGTAAGAGAACAATTGTTTCCTAAGCTGAAAAAATTGTGCGAGGCTTGTGGGTGTCCAAACATTTAAAGTGCGGGAATGACAGGCCTGAAAAGTCTGGGAAGCACATCGTCGCCCTCACAGTTGACTGAATCCCAGCTCTGCACCATTAGTGAGTTTGGAGAGGGAAGTTTTTGTGCAGGTGGAGAGGGGAGGGAGCCTCCTAGAGCATGAAGGCCAAACGCCCCGCATCTCACGACAACACCAAGGACACTGTTCCGCCGACTGCAGAGCCCTTGGCTCATATAAAATGCTGTTTCTCATAATGGGACCGAGCTGAAAAGTAATAAACCAACCTGATAATGAGGCTTTCCCTCAGTTTCTGTGACGTTTTTCCAATAAGAGTCATCTGTGCATTTAATAGACAACAAACATCTGTGCTGCTCAAGTCTAATTTGTTTGGTAATTGCTCGGGGAGGGCAAAGTAAGTGAATCAGGAATTTTTGTCAATAGCCATTAAAGTTTTTAGAGAGGTAATAAGATAGTTATTCATTACACTATGCATTACTCTCATATTTCAAGCACTGATATTAAAGGGCATTTGCAGAACCGAGAAATGGGTGTCTACACAGCAGAAATGCTAAGTCGCTTCACAGTGAAACGTGTGCTGCAGTTTTACTGCGGGAAGCACAAACGCAACATTAGTTTCTGTCCTCATAAAATACAGAATAAAGATTATTTCTCTTTAAAAATGATCAGTTCCTTTGCTTAAAAAAACAAACATCATTAAACGTGTAGGTTCTTCAAAATAAATCCACACATACAGATGTATAGATGTATTGAGGTTTTGTTAATTTTAACAACAACATGTCAAAACAAATTGTTTGCTAGCTGAGAAAGTTAGCAGTTAAGAGGACCAGGAATGAGTGAACTAAGAAATGTGCAACTAAATGTGTTAATTTAGCACATTATTTTTTTCTAAATCACTCAAAGTGTATTAAAGTCCCAGCCCTCCTTTGTTGAAACAACTTAAATTTCGCAGTATTGTTCTTGGTACGAGTTGTACTCACACATCCCTGTATTTGGAGCATGTCAGAAACAACAGAGTACCTGTGACTGTAACAAGGAGCTGTTACTAACAAAAGCCTTCAATAGATTTGTAAAAAAAAAGAAGAAAGTAACTAATTGCTAACCAAAAAAAATAAAGTAATAAAAACCGATAAAATAAGTGATGAACCAAAATCCAAGTTTTGTAGCTGATTGCAGATTTTTGCATGTTTGACTTTTTGACTCTGTTGAGAGCTTTTTGAGTTAGCTTTCCAAAAACCACAACTTGTTCTACTTTTCACTTCGTATAAAGGACCTGGGTTAGTGAGAAATGTTTGCTTCCTGGACACTGTGAAACTTACCAGAAATTGCCTGAGTCGTTAACAACCATCCTCCACTGCAAAGAGACACACTGGGGCCAACAAAACGGCTGTTAATGCTAAATAAATATTTGGAGGTGTGGCTAATAGGGACTGAACGGCTTCCTCCATTGCCACTGCTAAAACTACAGGCAGACTACAATTATACAGTAAAAGCACAGAAAATCTTTCATGACTTCTCCTTCTGCTTGCTGATTGACCCCGTAGAAAATCTACCGGAAAGAATCAGAGTGAAGGGGAGAAAGGCCAGTGAGGATTTTGTATGGTGGGAAGTTGCACATGAAGACAATGGCCCGGCTATTTTCGAACTGAAGAGAATAAAAAGTAAGAGATATATTTGACATTTACATAACTACAGAGATTAACCTGCATTCATCATGACATAATGGGCTGCAACGCACAGTTTGAAACTGCAGCTTCACAACAGTTCAGTTCCACACAGTCATACGTAGCGTTTCATGTGACGTTAATCATAGGAACATCAAGACCCAGCACGTGATTGGCAGAATGTACAGAGCTGGCAGATACGAACATCATCGAAACGCAATAAGTTAGGACGCCAAGCTGAGGAATTAGTTTCAGTATGGGAGAAGAGATAAGGCAGGAATAATTTGCATCATGACTGGATCCAATGTGCATGTTCACTGAAAAGCTTTTACATTCAGCCAGTGTTCATCCCATATTCCTGCTTCAATCTTCCATCACTGGAATAAACACTTTTTCATCAAGACCAAGCATTTTAACAGATTTGATTTTTCTCTAAATATCTTCTGCTAAAAAAAAAGAAAGAAAAGAAAAAAAACACATCAGTCATTACTATGACTTCACTGCAGGATTGTAATAGTTTTGGGTTTTTCATTATAGTCTAGTTTTATTTCATTGTGACGTTTGTTTGTCTAATTCAGTTAGTTTGTAGAGTGTGTTTGTTAGTTTTTATTAGTTATTAGTTGTACCAGCAGTTTGATCTTTTTCAGACTTTGTGTAATTTTTAGGTGCAGAATTCAAAAAGATGAAAGTATTATAACGTGATTATGTGTGCATTGGGTCATGAATATTCAACATGAGATACTATTTTCAAAAAATGGATTAAATTATCATTAAACAACCAACAAACTTCCTGAGAAGAGCACCGTAATTCACCCACAGTTGGCATGAACTGCTTGTGTGTGTGGGAGACGGGGGGGGTTCATTACACATCAATATTAAAGACCAATAGATTCATAAACATGAAAATGAAGGATATTATATCTATTTCAGTATGTTTAAGTTTTATGAAGCCACAATGTACTTCTAGTTACTTACAGCTTTTACCCATTAATTACCCTTTTCTTCATTTCAGTTTGTGAAAATGTTTTCTCAAATTTCACTTTGCATTAGTTTTATTTAACTATCATGACCTTACTCCACCGACTGATTTTAAACAGAGATTATCAATGAAGCCATCTATTTTCATGAACTCTTCATGTTTATGGCACACAAACATGCATCTGATGCCCAAACCCTCAGAGATCGCCTTCCTACGTCACAGGACAGGTGAGGAAAAACTTCTAAATTAATAAATATGATGTGTATACTTTGAATTTTTTTTTTAATAAAGCCTGCAGCAGGACTTCAAATAATTTTCATAAAACTCTAAACAACAAAGTAACTTGGAGTTCATAGCTTTTAATGTTTGCTTTAAAATGGCAATTTTCTGAAAACTATAAATGTAACTTTTGCAAAGAATGTTTTTTACATAAATTTGTTAAAACTGTCACCATGTTGTGACAGTTTGTTAACAAATGGATAACAAACTGTTATCCATTTGTTAAGTAGCTTCTGAGGTGATGCCACCAGATGCCACTCTGGTAGTAGCTCCTCCAGAGCTACTACTGCAGTCTGCAGAAATATACCGCTCCCAACCAATCAGAGACAGGAGGAGGGTCTTAGCGCTGCCAATCAACCACATGTACATGCTGCTGACCGTGCTAATTACGGAGAAACAACTTACTCTTGCAGGAAAATCATTGGTCATCATGGCTATGCTAATTAGCTTTAGCACTAGTTAGCATTTGCCAACTCTGAGTAGTAGAGTTAGCGAATGCTAACTACTGCAGAAAAGCTCAGTTTTTTTTTCCCCACAGATTGTCGGTCTCATGATAAAAGTTTTAACAAATGTGCAAAAATAAAATCTTTATAAAAGTTACATAAAGATAAAAAAGCTTTAAAAAAAAGTTGCAATCCTGTGACCAGCTTCCTATGTACTCAGGTTGGCATCACCCCAGCAACACAGAGGTTTATTTAATTAGCTCTGATTTAAATGCTTTGCTAATTAGTAAGGAAAAATAATTACATTCATTCACCATCCTTTGGGGCACCTTTCCACTTGGCTTGATTGCAGATGTGCAAATTAAAATAGATAGACCCCGAGTGCATATAAAAAGAACCTCAATCATTTTCCGTGGCAAGAAACAGGTGGACACGGGCAAATTATGTTCAATTTTACCACCGTTAGTCAAAACACAGTGACATTTCACCTAGACTTGGCTTGCATGCATTTTGGAGCCCTCTGCTCAGTGAAGGTAACGTTTCTCCATCACTATAATTGAGAGAGAAATGAAAGAAAATTAGGCTTTTTACCAGGTTGAAGGTAAATGATGACCTCCAACGAGAAGCCCTTTTTAAACGAACAAATCTTTTGATTTGCACTTTGACTGTGATGGACTTTGCAGATGATTTACTACTTCTTTTTGTCTTTAATACAAGAAATGATCAGAAAGGAGGTTCTGCAGGAAAAAGAAAATGGAGATTTTAGCTGCTGGAAACACATTTATAAGACTTTCGCAGACCAGTCAGAAAACACGAGAGTAAATGAAGTAGAAGAAGCTTCCAAGTGAGGCATGAGCATTTTTATGTGATAGTGACTTATGATGTAGTTAGATTATTGTTAAATTTGTAATGTGCTGTGCAGAATTTGGAGTAGCTTCTGTATTAGATAATATATTGTAATAAAAGTGATCAGTACCTCCTGTCTTTAATCACATTTTTTCTGCCAGGAGAAAATGCTCTGTTGGAGAAGCTTTTTCATAATTTCTCACATTATGACCACTGAGCTCAATGTGTTTAAATGGGATTTTACATCATTTTAACCAGAAGACCAGAAGCACATACTTCCAAAGTGAGACGTGAACCACAGGGTTGTCAACATATTTACAAGTAAGGACAGGAAACATAGTACAGATATACTTTTAGCTTCCCTAAATAAAAGGAAATGGTAAACAGATTATATGGAACACAAACCTGGAAAAATCTGAGAACTTTTTTATTTGAAAATTAAAGGAGTATAACACAAATGCAAACATACTCAAATCTTTGTCATGATTTCGCTAGTTGAGAACAATGCCACCACTCAGAAAACCGGTAGAGGTGAGACAACTCAGCTGCTTTAATTACTTCAAGTGGGATCTCGAACAGACACAGGCTGGAAAACTGGAAGCTCTGGTAGCTCCAGTGACTCAACTCAGGATAAGGAAACGAAAGACTAAATACCTGCAGGACATGAACAGAGACTGAGGTACAGCCGGTACCATCAAGAAGACTACAGTGGAAAAAAATAACCAATAAAAGGGAAAACACAACACACAAGATGGCTAAAAGTAACATACAAGCAAAACAAAATCCAAATTCCCACACAGTCATTTACAGTTTGTCACAAGCCGTATGGTATGGAGAAGAAGGTTCTCTCACAAGACCAAAATTGAACCCTACGCCCACCTCAAAACAATTTTAGACTAAAACGTCACACTTTTCCCTTAACACATAAACCCTAATATGAAGCATATTGGTGGAGGCATCAAGCTGTTTGGATTCATCCTCAGCAGCAAGAGGGATGGAGGACATGACATTAGAAAAACGTCTACCCCTCCCTGTCTGTGGTGGCGCTGCACCAAGAACCACTGAAGAAAATGACACAAAAACCTCAGAAGAAGACAGAGAACTTCCTTCTTCACGAAATGTCAACAAAAATGAAGTGGGGTCAGATTTTAGCGGTTTTCTCCTTTGTCTTTGGTAAAACACCAAGAGCCATTTCTACTGCTAGCGCTAGACTAGCGCGTTTCATTTGGTTGTATTTACCCAGAATGCCGTGCGCCATAGCCCACTTCCTGCTTTTGGAGTCCCAAAACCCATAAAAGAGCTTTATAACTTTTTCCAAACTGATGGATGTCAATGACTTTTTCTCAAATCTGTTCTTGAATTCTTCAATTTCAGGGCATCATATTTGACTTTTAGGTATCATGTAGCCTACTTCAAGCTGTCAACATTTCTATTATTAAGAATTCAATGGAAAAGTGTAATGAGTATTAATTTATATAAGTTAAAAACTATTTGCTGAATT
>NW_006800180.1:994033-995211 GCF_000485575.1 Poecilia formosa
AAAACCTCAGAAGAAGACAGAGAACTTCCTTCTTCACGAAATGTTAAAAAAATGAAGTGGGGTCAGATTTTAGCAGTTTTCTCCTTTGTCTTTGGTAAAACACCAAGAGCCATTTCTACTGCTAGCACTAGACCAGGGGTGGCCAAAATCGGTCCTGGAGGGCCGGCATCCTGCATGTTTTAGTTCTCTCCCTGGTTTAGCGCACCTGGATCAAATGATGGCTCATTAGAAGGCCTAAGAAGAACATTGACATGCTGAAAAGTAGGGCTGTAAAAATAAATCAATTCGGCGATATATATCGATATTTTCCGCCCTCTGAAAGTACCGATTTTTCATCCGCGAATATCGATCCGTTAAACCATAGAGGTCCATAGCCTGACGGCTCTTTTTAACGTCTAGTTTGTTACGGCGTAGCAGCAAGACTCCGCCTCCCTCAGTCTCACTTTCAACTTGAGCTTAAAGTGCACATTATAAACTACACACCAGTTTTTAAATTGTGTTAATAGGCTAAGTATAACCGGAGTTATGCTAAAATATTTTTCCGAATGTCAGAGAAATGTCAAAAGCACCGCCATTCCCCGGCTTTTCCGATTATGTGAAAGGGAATGAGCTTCCAAACGTACAAAACGAAACGAAACATTAGATTCCTGTGTTTTTGGATATTTTGTTGCTGAGAAACGAAGTAAAGTTGCACAAGTAACCGTGAAAGAGAAGCGGAAAGGAGTAGCGGCGCGAACGGAGCAGCTGCAAAAGCAGTGAAATCGCGAAATTAATGCAAATTTCGACTGGTAGCATTCACTTCGTAATTAGTTTTTAGCTTAGCGGTTTCTGTTCTGTATATAAAGGATTACCTGAAGAATGAACATGAGTTGATGACATCCGAAGCGGGCAGCAGCAGCGGCGCTGTGTTTTGAGCAGGAAGACGAAGAGGAAAAAACCCCAGCCGGAATCCGCGGCGCAGTGAGGATTTCCATGACAATGGCTGATCGATCATTTTTATTAGCAACAGACAAAAAGTATCAGAGACTGAGAGATGCTGGCAGTCTGAGAGGCAGCTACTCAGAGATCCAAGCAGGGGAATAGTGGCTGCAGCGTAGCTACGGGGTGAGGCGGAGCCACGACTTTAGCAGTTAGAAGAAAGCAGCTTACAGCCACGGCTAACTCCGGGAGCCAAGGTA
>NW_006800180.1:995630-1050102 GCF_000485575.1 Poecilia formosa
CTTTCAGAAAATCGTAAAAATGCACTGAATCAGAGTGAATTGTATCGCTCAACAAATATTGTAATACATATTGTATCGTGACCAGAATATTGTATCGTATCGTGAAATTATTGTATCACTACACCCCTGCTGAAAAGGTTGTTACTACCACCAGAATTCTTCAATTTCAGGGCATCATATTTGACTTTTAGGTATTATGTAGCCTACTTCAAGTTGTCAACATTTCTATTATTAAGAATTCAATGGAAAAGTGTAATGACTATTAAATTATATAATTTAAAAAGTATTTTCTGAATTTCAGGTTAACTTTCTGCTATCAAAATTAGTTTGATGAAGTGGAACATGTTACTGTGGAAAAAATACCTTAAGACAGAAGAAAACTTCAGACCGCTGTACTTATCGGCGCACGTTAACCAAAAACGAGCGCCATGATGCTAACTTGATGAGCAGGTGGCTAATTCCTTTTCAAAGACCCATAAAGCAAATCAATTCTTTTTTTTTCTTTTCCTATAAATACATTTTGTCAGAGTAAACATTCACTGTGCCTGACTCTACCTCTGGTCCAAATGCAGAACCGTTTCTGTGAAGCGTTTGCTCCACAATGCGAACATCAAACCGGGATTCCAGTGTCTGAGCTTAATGAACTACATTGAAATGTAAATGGGACTCACTTGAAGGTAGCTGTTTAATGCCGAGCTTGTTTGTTCTTGTGCTCTAACAAGGACATTCAACAACCTCGTTTGAAGGTAGTACACTGGAACATAACATTTTTTTCAGCACTGCTAAATTTACATTGTAATATTTCAATTTAAATCCTTCAAAAAACATCAAAACGTTTACCTCCGTGGCATTTGAGTCTGCCAGACTCAGGGATCAGACCAGACAGATGTTAAATGCGTTAAAGAGCAGTTCCTTTAAACATTTTTTTTTTTTTTAGACTCGGCTCAACCCCGCACTCAGGCGCAGACGCCAAACCTTTTCTTGAACCAATTTTCCGAGCAGGACTTTTATCAGCAGCTCTGAAGTCATAATTCCATGATGGAGTGGAGGTGGAATCTAATCCGACCCCACCTTGAACAATGTAATGTTATATAAAGGCCTTTCACAGTACATTAGTCTTGAACTGTGGATTTGATAACCACCCACCTAGCAGTATAGCTTTTTATGGAAATGAATTTGGGTCCACATGCAAAATTTGGCAGAAGATCTCAGATTTAGAGGAGTGATTGAAGAGCAAAGCTAAAAAAAATAAAATAAATAAATAAAAAAAACACAGCACAGCAGATGACTGAGGTAATGAAATAAAAAAGGCCTATTTAATGATCTTGTAGTGAAAATTCTTACGCATTTTCACTTGATTCTCATCTCCATTCAGTGCTATGCTTTGGCTTTCTCCCATTGGATTCCCTTCAGTAGAGTTTCAACCAGGCCAATCAGCAAACAGAAGAAGTTGTGAAAGATGATGTCAATTTTCTGCGCTATTGTAGAACGTAGTTTTAGCAACAGCAGCGGAGGAAGTGAACGAAGCCGTTCTGTCCATGTTGGCCACAGCTTCAAATATTGAATTAACATCAACGTCCGCCTCGCTCCGATCGGCTCTTCTCTCATCGCAGAGGGGAATGGTTGTTTACAGGTCAGGCCATGTCTGGTAAGCTTCACAGCATCCAGCTGGCAAATTACAGACGTCACAGGCGAACGCTAGCTATTGAGTAACATTTAAAAACTCAACAGAGTCTATGACTCTCAACAGCTGAGCATCCAGACCCTCTGGGTGAAGCAAAGCGTACAACAAGGGGCTGGTTTTTACCGGGCTAGATGTTCTGGTAAACTCTCGCTTGGAACGCCAGCTAAGTGGGAACTAAACAAGGACCTGGTACCAAATAACCATTACCAATTCTTAATGAAAAGCCCTAGCAACCAAATATAGCCAAATTAACCGATACAAGGGAATTAGTTAAGCTGTTCTGTTCTTTTTTCATTTTTATTTTTTACAATTTTCTTTAAAAGTGGGGTGTTATGTAAAAATCAACTCTTTTGAGCTTTTTGCCATGTTATGTAGTTGGGATCCCCTCAACACCTGTTCATGCAGAGCACCAACTATTTACTACTCCTTGAAGACGCTTCCCATCCACTCAGCTCCTCCAGACTAGCGGCAGCAGAATTTAGCAAACACCTTGAGGAACAGGGCGTCTGCTGAGCTTATCATATAAGCTACCTCTCAGTCCAACGCTCCTAAGAACGGTTGTAAACGGCGTAATGAGAAGTATCGTTGTGGTGACTTCCCAAAGGTGGAGTGTCAGAAAGACTAGGAGCTTCTTAAAGAGACAGAGGCCTAGTTTCAAGACGTCAAAGTTATGTTCGATATATGTAGCGTTTTTATAACAACTGAAGGTAACAGTTTCTTATCGTGCTGGAAAATACATAACACATCTTGGAAATATTTTTTACTACCACCAGATCTTATTACACCTCTACTGATTTGTGTAAAAAAAGTTTTACTTTTTGTTACAGAAACTGCTTAGACAAAAGTACTCTGAGTTAGTTTTAACAATATAATTGGCCACAGCTTCTGTTGTACCGCTACAGCATACTAATGACAAAAGATAAAGTAACAAATTTAGATGCAAACATCTATCTTGCATGACTAACTAGCAGCTTTTTCATACGCCTAATATTTTTTCCCCCTCCACTCACGGCTGTAAAATTGTGGAACATCACACTTTTATTCATTGTGACAAACTAATTGCCCTGTGTTTATTCCTGCTTTACCCCCGACGTTAGCACGTTTGCCATCACGAGGCGAAATGCAACGCCGTCAATAATGTAAATGAATCCACAACAGAGAGGAGCGTTTTATTCCAGCTAGAAAAGGCAATCTTGAAGGTTGCCCTCTGTGAAAATAAAAGAGAAAAATCGTGGGCTGTTTGTCTCACTAATGTCACTCATTTTACTTTTAAAACAGGTGCATTTTGGAAAATGTGCTCTTGAACCGAACCCGCCTCGCATTAATGGAAGCCGGGGCTGTTGGGAGCTGGAGGGCCGCGGCCCTCCAGGGATCTTTGATAAAAAGCCATTAGTCTCCTGTGGGCAGAACCTGCTACTTTACTGTACGTAATGGACTTAACATGGCGATTGTGCGGCTTTGTGTTCTGGATTTTATTCACTGCACAGGGATTAATCCCTAAAGGCTGATAGACGTTAAATGAATATTTATTACCCTAAAAAATGGAGGTGAATTCTGTAGCCGTGCACTCTACCCTCACCGCCTGCTGTTTTATCACAGGTGTGTTCTGGTGTGATGAAGAGCCTTCAAACAAGTCGACATAATCAGAGTATCTCCATACAACAAGCGTTTGTGGGGTTTTTCCAAGTGGTGAAATGACCTCCACACAAGGCCACATCTACAAAGTGAACTGCGATGATCACTTTGGTTTTGTTCTGAGCCACTCCCCAATGTTACGTTATGCAACTCATTTATGCAGAAGTTACAGGATTCCACATTTCCTTCAAATGTTCAATAGCTGCGTGTGCACTGACCGTAAAATCTGTTTATTGGAATAAACTCGTTTTGCCGCTAGGATGAGATGATTTTTAACATTTTTTTTGGCTGCATCTAAATTGGTTTATTTAGCAAAACTGTTATTCAAAGAAGTTTTAACATCACGTGTCGAAGAAGAAGACAGGAAGTGGTAGGAGGAGGATGGAACAGCAGGTTTTTTTAACGACTTATCAAGTGAACAAATTCACATGTGATTTTAATCATGTTTATTTATGGAAACACCGGAATTGCAAAATTGTCCTTTTTCAACAATAATGGAATACAACATTTTGCTCACATTTGGAATAGAAACTCAGCTTATGCTGAATCCACTGATCTACTGGGAGAGCTTCAAAAAGAGGAAATACTCAGGAAGTGGAATTTGTAAAGGAAGATAAGATGATATCAATGAGTGGATTGAGATAATAGATGAGCAACAGGAGCTAAAAAAAACCTTTTGTACCCCTGAGGTATGTTCACTATTGTTGTTGTGCAACAATAATTTGGTTGAGCTACTACAAACTGTAAGTGCTCGAAGGCCTTTTTTAAGATACATTTGTGATTATTAATCATGGTTTACAAATTGGTTCACACCTGACTGTTAGAAATGAATAGCTAAACATCTTTCAGTCTTTGTCCATTATTGTACCAGCTTTACTATGTCTGTAAAGGATGATTTAATTTAGACTAGTGGGGATCCTTACATAATTAAATGGTGGGAGTTGGCATTATTGAAGTGAATTCATACACTATTTCCAAACAGCAAGAATTACAGGCAAGCTAGTAATGGGACTCATTAAAAAAAATAATTGAGTTAATTACAGGATCTGTCTAAACTTAAGACAACCAGACACGCGGTTAGCACTAGCTTTTGGTTTGTTTACAGTTAGCTAACCGTTTGTGGAAAAAGCTATTTCTTTGTATTGGGCTAAGCATTAGCTTAAATTGACAACATTCTCTAAAAATTTGTGCTCTTACCTGATATCACCAAGTTTACCTGATATGTTTTTTTCCTGATGTTTCATTGAAGCAAGGAATGCCAAAAAACCAAAGTCTAACCCTGCGTCGTTGCTAACAAAAGATTTAGCGTTGCCTAAAGCGAGCCTGTGATTCCTGAACTCTGCTACCTGGAGTGTCTAATAGTCATTTATTTAACAGCTTCACGATGGTTAGTGAACAGAGACTAGTGCTCTCATCGTCTGTCACTCTGAAGATTCTCTGATAAGACGAGCAGCAGACTCAGCTGGCATTCAGATGTCATTTCAAATGTTTGACTTGCATGCCAATTGTTCAGTGCTTCAAAGAAAAGCAGAAGCAGCCAATTTTCCTCAGGAACAAGACAACCAATTATTTAAAGTCAATGATCATGAATATACTCAACAATCAGAGGCAAATTATCAGCAGATGAGGTGTGAGTCACTGAACATCACTTCTCCATGGTTGAGAATTTTGATGGAAAATAAGAGTTTTTAATTTTGACACAAAGAGATATTGTAGATCTATCAAAATTATAAACCATATTTACCAGGTAAATATGCAGGAGAGTAGTATACTAAGAAAAATGTGAATGAATATCTCAAAGTGTGGTATGGAAACGCACTTTGGCCAAATAGACAAAAAGTTAAACTCTTTGACCTACATGTATGTCGAAACATGGTGGTGGCAGCATCATACCATGCAAATGTTTTTTCAGCATTGACAGAGAAGTTCAGTTAATTGGGAAAATAGATGCAGGATAATCCCAGATGAAAACTTTCTAGATGCAGCAAAAATGTTTTCTGGAAAACATGTTCATGTGCTAAAATGGTCAGTCAATAGTCCGGATATGAAAATTGATATTCATAGCAGCGCCATGGCAACCCAACCTGACCAAGTGTGAGTTACTTTACACAGAACTGGCAAAAACCGTAGTGAAATTTGGATCTGTGTAGCACTATGAGTGGCTGAATTATACAACGGTATATTAGGATCATTGAAAATAGATAAAGATGATTTCCGCCAAAAAAAAATCGGAAATTTTTATTTTAATTTTTTACTTTTGAAACTCAAAAGATTTCCAAAGGTTTAACATTTTTATCTGTTGAAACTCACAAATTTCCAAAATTTTCCCAGAAAATTTCTGAGATTAATCTCAAAATTTCTGAGTCTTTCCTCACAAAAGGTTCAGAAATCAAAAGGTTTTGCTCTAGAACAATTTGGAGGTTTTATTGGCAAAAATTTACTCTTTTTTTCCCCCCTTAACTACAATGGTCCTAATACGCCATCGTAGAATAGATACGCACTACAGCTTGTAGATCTATATTCGAAAAAAGGACAAAGAAATCCACCTACGCCTTATATTCCACTTCAAAACACTGCATAACTTTTTGTTGATTTATCTAAAAAAATGTCAAAATGATCAATTAAAGTTTGCACGAGAAAACACGAACAGCTGCAAGGTGTATAAATAACTGTTAGGCTACAGAAAAGCTGTAAAATACTTATTTAAAATGCTCATAGAAACAATTTTACAATATTTCAGTCCCTATGTCAACAGTTGGCAACAATTTGAAAAGAGCAAAAACAACTATGTAAACCGTTGCCTGCAGGATGCATGATTCCCCTGGACACAGAGCCCCCGTCTCTCTCTCTCTTCTAAAATCCTCTCAGTGAGGGAAGAACTCCCAACAAAGATATGAAAAGGCCACCTCTGACAGGAAAGAGAATCTGCTCTCTGCCAGTCTGCCGCTGTTTTCAGTTGTCGAGTCGCCTGGTGGAAAACAAAGCCAACAGTGAGGTAGCTGCTCCTTTCTTCACCGTTTGGCCCAACGCAGTGGCTCCCAGACAGCTTGACCCAGACAGAGCAATTTATTTCAATTTTATTGTGTCGCAACTTTTTTTTTTTCTAAACTTGGCACAGCAAGAAAGATGACTCTCCTAGTTTTAGATTGGAGGTGTAATTTCTTTCTTTCTTTCTTCTTCTTCTTTTTTTTTTTTTTACTGTGCAGTTCCAGTAAATTGTAGACTGAATCAGTGGAATGGAAGTAAAAAATGTTTTCTTATTATTTCTAAACATAAGGCACATTTTGAGGAAAAATGAAGTCCTGTCATGTCTGTGAAGCATGCCACTTCTGCTGCAGGCTCCCTGAACAGAGCATGTACATTGGGACAAAGACTGTAAAATTCAGTGTGGTACAGTGTCATTATCTCAGTTTATCTTGTTCTCCATATTTAAGTATATACTAACCATCTGGTGATGGTTAATTTAACAAATTTACTTCCTGTTTTAAGATTTAAAACTTCCTGTCATATTGGCTTTTGCCTCTGCTTGAGACATTTTTGGTTTTAAGGTTTTATTTGTTGCTTTTAGTGGACAGCACTTTGGCCAGTAGTGTTGTTTTAAAGTGCTTCATATATAAATGTTGTCAACAAGGCATTTGGGAAAACCCCAGGAGAACAAAACTTCACCAGTGCAGACAGAACATCTGCATATCGTATCACTGGACGGTTTAGGTAGCGTGAAAAAAATGAGATTCCCTCATTAAACATCCAGTTCCTCCCCTGGAAGTGAAACTTTTGGGTTTCTTTCTGATTGTTTGATTATGACAATATTTGACACATTGAAGACAGAAACTAGGTGTGTTCACACCAGCCCTGTTTAGTGTGTTTTCATCAAACCCTAGAAAAGTCTGGTTCGTTTAGGTAGGTAGGAATGCGCAATCACTCCAAAAAAAAAAAAGCTAACACTAGCCTGCCTAAAAACCTAGCTTTGAAATAAACTGTGGTTCAATGAATATGTGGATCCAAATGGACTAGAGACCGCTCCGAAAGCAGAAAGTGAACAACAGCACAGGGAATTCTGGGTAAATAAAACCAAAACAAACAAGCATACCTAGCTCGTACGTACCTAGCGGAAGAAATGGCTCGTGGTCTTTTGCCGACAACAAAAAAGAAATCCTGCCATCGCTCCAGTCTGACGCTACTCTATTTCTGTTTCCATTTCAGGAAGAAGGAAGTGGCACTCTCCTTCTGACGTTTTCGTGTCGTTTCTTTCAGCAGTTCTTGGTGCAGCGCCACCACAGGAGAGAGGGGAGAAAAGGCTGAAAATGTAGCAAATGTTGCAATTTTGGTCCCCAATTGAACGAACCGACCCTGAAATGTTCGCCTGACCTCTTCCACAAAAACGTTTTGTTATCACCAAAAGTACGCCTAGAGAAAAAACAACAAAGACTGTTTTGCAGTTTGTTAGCGGACGGAGCAACTGGTATTTACAGCTGAGTAAAAGGAACTTTGTTGACATCCAATAACAATGTATCGTAATGAGCCGACTGTTTTCCTAGTTGCTACAAGCTCGTTCTGCATCTTTTTCTTTACTGTCACTTGGTTCAGCAGTCCCCAGAGGGAATACATTCCCGTCGCTTGATTACTGAAGTACCTACAGAGTCAACACGGAGTTTTCTATCACTTTCACTCTCCAGCCTGCCGAGCGGCTCGAAGAATTCAGCTTTTTACCCGAGAAAAAGTGTTAGTGTCACGCTCTGCCCACCGAGATATGCACAACCACAGAGTAACCTGACAGTGCCTCAGATTTGCATTAAAGTCTTTCTGATGTCATTTTAAGAATCTGAAATGGCTTTCATGCAAATGGTGAAACTCTCCCTCGTGACTGCCTGTCTGGTGATTTAGGGCACTTCTTAAAATGATTTTTTTTTCTTTCTTTTTTTTTGCTGCAGTGCAGTTCAAACTGCAGAGCTAACTCGCTCTTTATAACATCAACCCTGCTAGAGTTGCACGAAATTGCAAATCAGTGGCTGGTGACAGTCTCTGTCATGTTTGCCGTGACAAAGAGAGAGAGAAAAAGAGAGAGAGAAGGAGAGGTGGAGGAGAGGGGAAGAAAGGGAGGCAGCCAAGCCGGTATCTAACACCTGCAAATAGAAACTGTCACAGGTTGATAACAAACCTAGAGGACGCTGAGCAGAATAAACACTTGCGCCCTGCAGTGCTGCTGTTTAATGAGGTTTTTTTCCCTATGATGCATTTGAGTTGGGAGGAAGGAAGAGTGACTTGTGTTTCCCAGTGAAAGCCGGCAAAAGGAGAAGTGTGTTTGTCCCGGTCGCCGCACGTTTTGACCAAAGAGCCTGTGGGAAAAAAAAAAAAAATCAGAGATGGAGTCACGGCCACGGCCGGGCGCTTCGCTGCATCTCTGATTTAGTGCAGGGAGACGCATGGCAACGGGGAAATGAAATGGGAACCGCCCCCCTCCCCCCCGTCTCCTCATCGGCAGCTGAGGTAGCACAAAGGGAGGCTAGTTCATTAAAGCTAACAGTCTCATCCACTAACTTAAGTTTAACTTAAAACATTTTTTTTTACGTATTTGTTGAAGCTGTCACTTTGTTGTGACAATATGAGACAGATAATGTGTAAAAAAGAAAAGAAAAAAAAATCCACCATCTTCACCATCATCTTCTTCTAGTGCAAACCAGAAACAACCTATCAGATGCAGGGGGCGGGTCTTAGTGCTGTCAATCACCTGTCTCCTTCACCCCCTTGATCTCTGCTACTCTGCAGCCAGCACATCCTGTCATGAATGCTAAGGGTAGTTAGCATGACCATCAATGACGGCAGATAATGGTAAGCTGATTCGCCGCCATTAGCAAATTTAGCAGTGTGTTCACAAGTTTGATTGACAGCATTTGGATCCTCCTCCTGGCTCTGATTGGCTGTTTTTGGTCGGTGCGTTTCTTCAGATGTCAATAGAAGAAGTGGAAGAGATCAAACGTTTCACAGATTATCCGTCTCAATCTGTCAGGACATGGTGACCGTTTTAACAGATATGTAGAAAACATTTACTAGAGCAGAATGTTTGTTTTTAATCGACCATGAAAAGAAAAAAGTAGCAGAATTACTCTCCGGTGTTCGTACAACATGGTTTGATTTACTGCAGTGGGGTGGTGGTTAAACACAGTGGTTGTTGCTGCAGTTGGAGCGTGCGGCTCTACGTCTATCGTGATAAATGATTGAACTATACACCCACAAGCCATCACAGCAGCCTAAACATCGCATTTAGGCTGGAGGATTTTACTCAAGTCTGCGGTAAAAAGAGGCATAAGGTGTGTTGCAATTGCATCCATGTGTCTTCAAGTATTTCACACTAATATTTCAGGAACATATTTTTATGTATATTGAGGCATTTTATGCAGTAGGCCAAAACAGTGGAGTATACATCTGTAGTGGAAGGAAATGAAAGGGAAATTGAACTTGTTTCTATAGACACACCAGCCACTGAGTGGGGGTTTTTTGTTGTTTTTTTTTACACCTGAGTGCGAAACATTTTAGAAATGTGTTAGGAGTGAGGCATTCATTTTAATCTCGGCTTCCCAAGTCAAGATTTTGTAGAGACAAATTCACAGATTGAAATGACACCAAGTGCCTGGAAAACACATAACAACGCTACTTTAGAAGGCGGTTAGCAGCAATGTCCAGTTTTCCAAATATGTTCGATGAATGCCATAATATGACGATGAAATTGTGGGAATGGACAATAGGGAAGAGACTATGAGTGAAGGCTGGCTTCTTGGTGAGTCCATGATAATCTAATATGTCAAATTCTAACTATTCAACCCAAAGTACTGTTCTGCTCTGACCTTCACAGGATCCTCGGTACCCAGACTCTACTCAGTCGTACCCTTCATACCACCTGTCAATTCAAGAGATGAGGACAGCATACTTACCCAATGTGCTTTTATCTCTGATTAACAGATTAAATAATGGAACTTTAATTTGCTTTACTTGCTTGTCTGGTCCCTGCCAAATCTATGTCTCCCTCCTGTCCTGACACAACGTCACACATGTTCGTCTCCCCCAGTATGGAGGCCATTCTTCTGTCTAAGGGTATCGGTGCATTTATACCGTAGCCCGACCCGTGGCTGACACGTTCTAGACGGGCCTGTCAGTCTTTTTTTCGCCTCCATCTTCAAATCTGACCACTTGGTCACCTCAGCCATGGTCCTCTGTGTGGCACTCAGTGAACTGACAGCGGTAACAACGTGTTGCCACTCGATGAACCAACGTTTGTCAGGCCACGACAAGCAGGATGAGGTTCCGATTCTCCACTTCACTCACCATCACATTTCTGCCTCGCTGATATTGCATTTCTTTTCTCGGTTGTCCGCGGTTACCACTGATAATCACCAAAGGACACTGATCAGCAGGGTAATTTCAGTACACTGTCACATTCCTGACATGGGCGCCAACATTTAGGTATAGCTGTGATTAATAAAATAAAATTACAGATGTGTGCACACCATCATGCTGAATTATTCTTGTACACTGTATTTTGCCTTTCAGGCGTACAAAGACTTGAGACGCCTGGTAACTGTGGAGTTTGTTGGAGTTCAGTGATTTCCATGTCATGTTTTGGAATCTAGGTTGAGACAATTGGTCACACTGCTGAACCCCAACCAGGAGCTTTAAATGCTCCCAAACAGCAGGATGAATCTGTGCTTTCAAGTCATTTACACCAAACTATAACTAGCTATACAAACTATTGTCCGATGGAGTATTAGGGCCATGCTAAGTAAATTGATGAAATAAATTTAAAAGAAGAAAGCCTTCAAATTATGAAAAGTCATAATATTACAATATCACGGTGGAGATAATACGATACCAGGATAACATCACCAGAATAAAGCACTTTGAATTGCTTTGTTGCTGAAAATGTGTTATATAGATAAAAAAACCTTAAACAACATTACAACATTATTCTCAAAATACAACTTTATTCCCAAAATGCTACTACTTTATCTCATTATTTCATCTTTGTCATAGAACTTTATTTTTGTAATATCACTATTCTCAATTTTATGACATTATTCTCGTAATTTCATATTTCTAATTTTTTCTTAGTATGGCCCCAATATTGTGTTATGCTATTGAATATGCGTTCCAAAAGACTGGCCAGTGAGTGTTGGAATAAACAAAAAATAAAACAAGTCTGCTGAAATAATTATAATTCTGCAAAAAGTCTTAATTATACACCCTCAGACGAAAGGGCAAAGTTAGTAAACTGACATGAAGTAGCTCATACACATTTTTTTGGAGGTATTTTTAACTGTGACACTTCAACCATTCAAGACATTTTTACAAGCACTTAACCATTGTACCACCTTTAACTCTTTGTGCTGCTCATGTTCTCAAGTCTCCAGTCTATTAAGGCGTAGGACGCACCGGCTTCATTACAAATGAAATGGTCTGTGCACACAGAGGAGAGAGGGGAGTCACTTATTAAAAAGGGGTCTCTGTATTACTTGCTGTCACATCGCTCAAGTTCTTTTACTTTGGCATAAAAACCATGCCAGGTATGAGGCAGTGACACTTGACTCACATCCCACTAAAAAGCACAGAAAAAGCAGCAGTGTGCCACGGTGACAAAGTACTATTATTGCAGAGCATTGTTGGCCCCTCAGAAACCTCGACTCAAGGTTGTCCGCAGTCACTTTGAACATACAGTGCCTTGCAGAAGCATTCGAACACCTGGACTCTTTTATGTTCTATGACATTACAACAGACGTGGAAATATTTTACTGGGATTTGAATGGGATACAACGTAAAGTTGCACATTGGACATGGAAGCTAAATCATACAAGTACTAAAATAAAGCTGAAAATAAAAGTGCCAAAAAAGTGACCTATCCGCTAACAAGTATTTATTTATTTATTTTAACTTTGGGCTACCTAAGTAGCTAGCTAGCCCAAAAAAAAAAAAAAAAAAAAAAAAAAAACCTGGCTGTGGGAAGGAAACATTTTTCTTTCCTATTTTTGTAGAAATTAAGAATTTAGGGCATAAAAAGAAACAGTTAGCTATGTAAATAGCTAAGTGCCTAGCTAGCTACTTAGCTATCTACATAACTGCTAATCCAGTGTTTCTCAACCCTGGTCCTCACTGCCCCCCTGTCTTGCATGTTTTATGTATTTCCCTTCTGCCACACACCTGAATTGTATCTCTGGGTGATTAACAGGCTTCTTCAGTACCTGATGGTCATGCAATCATTTGAATCAGCTGTTCTGGAATAGAGGCACATCTAAAACATGCAGAGCAGGGGGGCGGTGAGGACCAGGGTTGAGAAACACTGTGCTAATCAGCTTTCAGTTTTTTTTTTTTGTTTCAGCTTTGAGCAAGCTAAGTAGCCCAGCTTATTGCTAGCAAGTAAGCTAAGTAATTTTCTAGCCCAAAGCTGAAAAAAAAATCTAGTTAGCAGTTATGTAGGTAGGTAGTTATGTAGCTACTTACTTAGCTGGCTAGCTGGAGTTAACTGCCATAAATTTGCCTTATCTGCAAAAAGAAAAAATGTTTCCCTCCCATAAAAGAAAGAAATAATTCCACGCTGAACAACAGTACCTCATGGGAATTGTATCTTCTTGTTGCTGACTAATAAATAAATCAACAATCTCTGATGCCGACAGCGAATTAACTGTTCACACCCACAATGCTGTTTGAAATATTTGAGATATAGGCTACTGGGTGTAGCAGCATGCAAATTTCACTCCGCTTTAGTCCAACACAGTCTCATGTATCCAGGAATGTGGGGGATCGCTGCTACTTGTCTCATAGTTGGGCAAATTTAAATGATGATAATAGAGAGTGGGTGGGATACAGTGCTGTATAAAAAGTATTTGCCCGCCTTATAGATTCCTTCTGTTCTCGCTTTTTCTTTTTTTATTGTCACACAGTCATTTTTAGACCATTTTAGAGCATCAAAATAATTTCAAAATAAAAGGTAACAGCAAACAAAATGCTTTCCAAACATACTCTTTTTTTAACTTTACATCATATTAGAATGTGTGAGAAATTCCTTAATTTTCCACGGCAACTATTCAGCATCTATATCGCCCCTTTAGAACTTATTACTGCAATTAGGCAGGCAACTACGGTTGTCCGTATGTTGTCAGGCTCAATCCAAACATACATGAGCTGAAGGTCATTAAAAGGTGCCTGAGGGTTTCCTGGTAGAAAGCAGAGTTCGTTAAATTAACAAGCCGTCCAGGTCCTGAAGCTGCCCTGCCGAGGATGTGATGTTCTCCTTTTGAAATGCGGCGTTAGTTATACATGAGATGTAAAGACGCACACCGTCAACGTTTCACTTTCAGCCAACGGAATATTTCACCAACATGTTGCTCAGAAAGGATCTTTAAGATGTTTCTTGGCAAACACGAGTCGGGCTGAAGAGCTGTGCTTTTCAACGTGGAACTTCATTTTATATTTAAGTGTCGGATTCCAGGTGTGTAGCACTAAAATTCAAGTTAATTATAATGCCAGATTCTTGTGGATTACTTTTTTCCAGTTAATTGAATTAGTATTTGATAAAGATTGGTTTACCCAACTTTTCTTTGTCTGATATAAAAATTAGTTTGACAATCTGAAATATTTATGGATGACAAACGAAACACTGAAAGCTGTTTTTCCACTGCGTTCTCAGGTAGAAAGAAAAAAATGTCCTCATTTTTCTTTGTGGAGTTTAGACTTATTTAGTCTCTTTCCTTTAAGGCGTTGAGAAAAAGTCTGTTGGAAAAATATGAAACAAATGTTCACTGAACACGAACCCCAGAAACAAAGAAAAATAATGACTTTTTTTTCTTATTTAAAGACCGCTTTAATCTATGATCCGTTTACTGCTGTGAGATGAACAAACGGTGGGCCTCTTGCCACGTTGCCATTAACCTAGAACGCCACACACCTAATGAAAATAAACACCTTTTAATTTTGCAGCGTAATCATTTTTTTTTCTTCCTCCTAATCTGGTTTAGTTTTCTTGAAGCACGCTCTCTATTCTGTACGATGATTGTCAAAAGTTCATTATTGAAACAAATAGGTGGGATCGGCGCGGCGACTCCGATAACAAGGTTCTTTTCCTCAGCTCTGTAATGAATGGAATAATCAGCTCAGTGAGCCTGCTGTCGAATGAACGTCAGCACTAAACCATTTCTCATCCACGCCGTTTCTCCCTCAGTGAGCTCATTAGTGTGCTGTTGAACGCAGCTCACCACTGCTATGCAACACACTCATTATTGAACATTTTCTTCATTTACTTTTTTGGGGGGAGGGTCCATGGGAGGATATTTACTTTTTTCCTCTAACGTGGTCAGAACACTACATTAGCCCTCTGATAAACTTCAAACATGGAATTTAAAATTTAAAAGAATATTCTTTTTACAAAGTTTTGTTAAAAAAAAACCTTACTTGTGGTAGCTAGCTCTGTCCTCAGTTAGCACAAATCCAGATTAGTTGTTTGCGGAGGCTAAAGCTAACAGTAGTTAACCATGTTTCCATCAACGCAACGCAACAGAAAAGGTTGAAAACAGCAACAATTGACAAAAGCTTCACAAAACAGTTTCTACGCTCGCTTCAGGTAGTTTTCGTTTTCATGCGAAAATTTGTCGAATAAGTAGCTAACATTTACCTAGCATGACTGATTAGCTGTTTTGCTAAAATCGCATTTGTTTCGCTACAACTCCAGACAGCATGTAGCATTGTCAATACTAGTTGACATGACGGAACAATTACAAGTTACTAAGTAGCAAGCTGTATGGTACATGCTAGTTTGCAACCTTTACTTCCTGTTCATTACTACCATGTGTCGACATCTGATGAATCACAGTTTGCAGCCTGGTTGACTCACTCTAAACCAGAGGACTGAAATGCATTTATTCTCTCTTTTTTATTTGACAGTTTAAAATTGGCAGAACAGTTGGATGGAAAGGCCATTCAAGTCGAGGGACCACAACACTGTATTATGTACCTTTACCCCATAAAACGCGCCACATTGGACAGTGACTCACACAGAAATCTGATATTTTATACATCAGATTTCTAACAAAAAATAAATAAATTACAGTGACTCAGAAATTCTTAATTAACTGACTCACTTAATACCGAACAAGTTAAAGTATTTGAAAAGCTCAATTTGGGCCATTGTCTAAGGGATGAAAGAGGGAAACAGGGTAGGACCAGTGGAGAATCATAAATATTGTCATTTTGAACCAGTACACATGCAGCAACAGCAACTAAGAATATTGATAATGAGGCAGTTATTTCTTCCGCATAATTTAAAAAAGACGCCTATTTAGATACTTCATTCCTGTTGGGGGGTGGGCGATGATCGATCACAGTGAGTCTGGTGCAGCTCAGCTGAAATATGTGGAATTTAGAGCCAAACGTATGGCAACGGCGTCAGCCGTGAATTGGCCACGCTGCCATGGCAACGCCCTCCACCGAAAACTCTTTGTGCTTTAAAGCAAGTGAGACCAACTTATCTGTCTCCTGATACAAAATCATCTTAATTAGGTAAAAGGGGTCAGAGATGGGGCTTTCCAAGAAAAAAATACAAAACAAACTTCCGGTTCTGAGGGGGCGGGGCTTAGATGACGCCAAAATATGATTCGTTGCTCAGGCCGAGTTATTACGAATATTGGAGCGATGTCTGGTTCACCGTAATTCACATATAAATTCGAGCTGCACCAGAATTCATGTCAACCGAACCGAGACCTGGGTTTGTAGGCAGACCAGAGTTTGCTTCTTTTGGTCCGTATCAGAGTTCGATTACGCATTCACACCCCGGACTTTAAAAATTTGACCTACTGTCTCGTACGTCATCAGTACGCACTGCTCTGTAGATGCCAAACAACACAAACACAAAGTCTTTTTGACCAGGGCTCAATCAAACCCTTCCTACCCGACATTCAGTCTGACTAAAAAAAATACACAAAAGTACAATGGAGTCAATAATACTACCTCAAGCTGTCAAAAGTTTAAGCTGCACTATTGACAGGTAGCATTCTGTACGGTCTACAACCTGTTGTGATGTCAGCAGACACGAAGAGCTATGATGGCGTGACGCTGTCTGTGTCAAAAGACACACCTCACATTGAAAAATGTTTGGGTGTCTCACTCTGCAAAGTGAGGAGCTATAAAGTTTGAGTGAGGAAGATAACAGTAATTCAATAATCCTATTGCATTTTGACCAAAACATGTCGCAGACATGTCTTTAAAGACCTCTTAGAAACCACGTCCGCTGGTGAAACGAGGGGCGTATTGTGAAACCTTCAAAGGGCTTGCGTCGACGCTCCTCTTGAGATTTTTTTTCTCTTCCCCTGGTCAACATCTTTTTCATCTCGAGGAAAAGCACCCATCTTTTAGTGCTGATAGCACTGTCAGACCTAGCACTGTTATTTGCCTGCGGTTGGGGGCTGTGTTTGTGTGCCGGCCTGTGATCCCTGTCAAAGCACACACTGTAAGGCTTTTTCCCAAAATGTTGTAACCACTGAAGCCTACTTTCATTTTCCTGCCTTTGAAGTGAAGTCGTCGCATGGCGTTAAAGAGTACCAATAATAAGAGGAGATGAATAACTATGGCGACGAGGGCCGCTGTCGCTTCCTGTGCTGTTCCTATTGATCACTGGATAATCATCACACTTTACAGCCACTTGCTAAATATTCCTAAAACTTGAACTTTTTCACACTTTGTCATGTTACCACAAACATTCACGTTTTATTGAGATTTTATGTGATGCACAATTGTTGGGGGATGGAGTGGGGGGGGGTAATATGTAGTTTTTAATAGTCTTCATCCCCTTTAATTTATATTTACCCCCCTCTTTTGGAAGTTAGTATAAAGGAAGTCACCGTATAGGTGAAGGTTTTAGGTAAGATCTTAAAATTGTCACCCAATTTTCAAAAACAGACAAGCATGGTGATAAGAAAAAAAACACAAAAACTTTAGGTTTGGTGGTACAGTGTACCGCATAGCCTATCAGCAGCTAACTGTGATGGTAAAACAGATGGAAGGTCTGGGGGGAAGAAGGTTGAACCTGAAGTTGCTGCACCACCATCTCACCAGGTCAATTAGAAATTACAATTATCGATTTATCATGCATATTTTCAAACAGCACAATAAAACTGGAATATTTGAAAGAGTACATGAGGAAAACAATATTTGATATTCAAACACCTATGACCTTTCAGATGAAAGAGGTGATTCTTTCTTTAAGGTTTGTAAGAGTTGGTAGACCGTACCGCACCTTCATCCTGAACCTGTTGATTTCATTCTAAATTCTGCTCATTAAAGCAGGTCCAATGTTTGTTCCAGGTAACACTGGACTGACACACTGGTGGCTCTAAGTGAAAAGCTATTTGAGTTTATTCTATTGAACACTTGGCTTTTTCCCTAATTTAATTTTCTGACAATAGTTTATTGAAAGCTGTGTTGCGTTCACATCTGCCCTGTTTAATCCACTTTAATCAAACTCTGGTTCATTTGGGGAAGTGTGAACCTGTAACGGAACTTTTTTCAAAAGTTTGATTTGTTTGACAGAGCAGTGAAAAAACGAACCACATCAGCTGAAAATGAAACAAATGTTGGAGCTTTGGTTCCCAATCGAACCAAATCTACCAGACTATCAGGTGTGAAAACACCCTTAGATTTCAAATTTGTATATAAAATATAATATACTACAGTTTATAAATAAGGGAATAATTTTAACTTATGAATTTAGCACATTATGGCATGGTCAATCTGAATATGCATCAACTCTTCTCGCATGCTCTTAGTGTTAAGCCGCTTTAGAGCAGCTGCTGGGTGTTCCTCAGTATGTCTGGTTACAAGATGGAGTTTCCATCTGTAAAGGAAACGCTAAGCTAAGACAGAGCGAGCACGTCCAGTTTGGTTACCCAATATAAAGAGATTATTACCAACAGAGGCTACACTTGAGTTGCATTATTCAAAAATTGCTCCCCGCATGCGCGGCTGCTGATTTAATAGATGCTGAAATTACTAATACCAAAATAAATCAGAAGTCAAATTTAGGCGTTTAAGTGTTTTATTCATTGAACAGACCTTAACATTTGGATTTGTGTGTGTTTTGTCAAGCACATTTACAGATGTAAGTTCTTGGCATGGCTTGTTTGACCACATCAGTTGTGACCCGTTGGAGCGCGGGCGTTCATCCTCTGAGGGGGTTCTGTGATGTTGGACTCTAAAATATTGGCAGTGGGACTTTTGGGGGTCCTGTGGGTTGTTGGCTTGCTTTCTTCGTGGACTGGGTTTGGTCCACTGGATTCTCCAGATGAGTGACCGGGCTGAGCTCTCAAGAGCTTAAGGTCCAGTGGCCTTGTCGCATTTGTTGACAAAAACTCAAAGGAGCTTTGTTGTCGAGCGATTTTCTCCGGCGGGAGAGGCCACCGGTTCCGGGGTGCACTTGGGACACAGTCGGATGGTCAAAAACATTAACTCTAATGGGTTTTTCCTGCCCATTCTTCCTGACCTCATTGGAAAATGTCACAAGGCCAATGAGAGATTGTAAGAGACGTTTGTACGGACTTATGAGCAGCAAACCATGATGGAACACAAATATCAGCACAATTACAAGCAACTCCACTCATTTTACTTGGTCAAGCCTGAGTAGCTGGAAGGCTCTGTACAGTATGTGAGCTGACTCTTACTACAACTATAGACTGGTGTGAAAAACAATTAACACTCGCAAATTTCTTGGGTTTTTGCTTTTTTGGACAATCCACTTTTAAAGGGGCTCTATTGTGTATTTTCCAGACATATAGCACAATTATTGTTATTGTTATGACAATGCTTTATGTATCAAATATCACTAAAAAGAAATTTAACTTCCTGATTTAACGCCTTGAAATTGGTTCTCTGTCTCTTTAAGAAACTCCTGCCCTCATGACGTCATTACAACATGGCTCCTGTATTAAGCTTTTAACGACGTTTTTACCAGAGTTGCTCTGAGAAGTAGTTCCTATAATGAGCTCAGCAGATGCGCAGTTCCTCCAGGTGTTTGCTAATTGCTCCTGGCTAGTCTGAAGGAGCTAACAAGCTTTGAAACTGCAGCTCTGAAGAGGAGCTGCGTCTTGAAGGCGGAGCTAGACCCACCCAGGTGTTTTGACCAGCTGGTTGAGAGACTAAAAAAATTCTCAAGGATGCATGAAAGAATCAAAGCAACACTTCGGGTATGTTTTTAATGTCAAACAAAAGAAACCTTGGAAAAACAAAATTAAATTTTTTAAATTATGTTTTAATTTATTAAAGAAATAAAACATCAAAATGCCATAGATCACTTGCTCTTTTTCATCTAGACCAAAACATGACCTTCTGAAATCAATTTTGCTTTTTTTTTTTTCTTACAGTACATTTCTGAATTTAAAAGGCAATATTACCAGACCCACATTTTTGTAATTTGGTCCAACAGGGTGCATAAGATATAAGGAGGTCAGACAGAAACCAGTCCAGGTCTGAAGGCCGTTCCATGAAAAACCATCCTCAATGATCCAGTTGGGATGGAATAAACGTGTGAATGACCTGCACCAAGTCTTTTTAGAAGATAGAAATTATGTCACTTCTGATCCAAACCTTAGTTTATAAAAAAATGACACTGTACGACTGAAAACAGCTAGTCTTCAAAATCTGAAATTGAAATAAAATGTCCCCAAGTCTTTCCTCTGTGACTTTACAAACGGTCCAAGGTTGAGAGTTTTATTCCAAAGTTACACACCACTGCCGAGTAAAAAACTGGGAGACTGAAATTCCTGACAAATGGTGGGAGGGAAAAATTTCGGGCTTCCTTGCTGGCATATTTTAGATTTTTCTTGCAGAAATCAGGATGCCAAGGAGTGTTTGGTGAAATTTAGGGAAAAGTTAAGGGGCAGAATTATGTATTTTCAAGACATACAATGCCATTTTATAGAAGAATCAAGTTACCTTCATTTGTTATAAAAAATACTGCATATATGTAATATGACTTATAAGAAATTTAACTTCATATTTTAACAACTTGAAATTGGGTCTCTGTCTCTTTAAAAACTCCTGCTCCTGCTCTGAAGCTCCACCTTCAGGAAGTCATTGAAACATGGCTCCTCCGTTAGCTACGTTTTTACCAGGGTTTCATTGAGAAGTAGCTCTAAAAGTGAGTGTTTGCTAATAGCTGCTGGCTAGTCTGAAGGAGCGGAGTGGGGGAGGGCTGCTCTGTGAGGTGGAAGCTTGGAAACTGCACCTCCAAGGCGGAGCTGTGCCTTGGAGGCGGGGCTAGGTCCAACCAGGCATTTTCTACAGTTGAGTGGTTGCCATGGAGATTTAAGGGATTTCTCAGACATGTATGACGGAATCAAAGCAACATGAGTAAAGCTAAAAAAAGTCGATTTCACATAACACTGCCCCTTTTGAACAAATTTTGTATTTTAAACAATTTGTGGAAAGCAAACATGCCTAACTTTTTCCCCCGTATTATCAAATTATATGACGACTTTCCAGAAAATTATTGTAGAGAATCCATTTTTATATATATATAAAGAATTGACGTAAATGAATCGGCCCACAAGTTCTCTATAGCACTGATGTCAGGGCTCATCGTCCTTCGGTCACTCTGTAACTAATCTAACATCGTGTAGAGTCACTGTCTACTTGGAAGACAGCCTGTGCCCAAGCTGTAGTTTCCTAACTGACAATGTTGAGATCTCGCTTCAATATTTTCACATAATGTTCTTTCGTCTTCGTCATAATTCCATTCAGACTCTCCAGCAAAACATTTGGTTCAACTGAATTTAAAAATACTTTATTTACTCTAAAGGGAAATGAAATGTCATAACTCATGTCATCTAAGCATCTTCCCAGAGTTGCTGTGGATAAATCTTGTATAGTTAGAAATCTGGGAGACAGGGATTCAGTACTCCTTAAGCTTAAAGGAGGAGTATCATGTATTAACCAGCCACATGGTATCATTTTTCAGCACAATGAAGAAACTTCAGTTGTTATGGAAATTTGACTTCTTGATTTAATGCCTTGAAATTGGGCATCTGTCTCTTTAAGAAACGCCTGCTCTTTCTGAAACTCCACCTTCAGGAAGTCATTACAACATGCCTCTTCTAGTAAGCCTTTAACAAGCTGGCTCGTATAATGACCTTAACATTTCCACCAAGTGTTTGCTAATTGCTGCTGGCTAGTCTGAAGGAGCTGAATGGGCAAGTAGCCATGTTTTTAATGCTTTTAATTAACAATGGACTCAAAACGAGAATATTATCGTATATCTCAATCATTTCTCGGACAGTTGATCACAAAATTGATCTTGACAGAACCACAGCATGACGCTGCCGCTCCCGTACACCACACCTGGGACGGTGCCGTCAGGACTGCAATCTTTCCAGTTTTTCCTTTAAACATAACAGTGATCATCATGGCCAGACTATTTAATTTGAGTTTCATCAGTGTCAGTGGAATGGAGAACATGTACATCAGCTGTTTAATATTTAGCTGCCTTGTCACACATTTCAACTTCCAACCGGCCTCATTTCTGTCGTCTTCAGTGATGAAAATTACCATCATCATCATCCTCTAAAACTGTCTTGATTCTCATAAGGACTGAAGAAGATTTTTATTTTGTTCTTTTTCTTCTGGCTGCAGCCTCTTTTTCGGCCTGGTGGGCCAAATACTAAAAGCCATAGTCCAATTAGGAAGGAATGACATGTTTTCTTAAAAATTACACCACATCTGCTTGTTTAAAAATGCAACGCCTTGGGTTGCTTTAGAGACGCACACATCTCTTTTTGCACAGGCTACCTTAGGGGAAAACTCACACAGGTTGATGTCTAGCCAGGCACTTTTCTTGCTTTTTCTCCCCCCCCTTCCTCCATGCCAACCCCTCAAGTTTATGAGAGATAATGTTGCCAGTAAGTAATTATTAATATCATGAGCAGGAGGAGGAAGCGTTATCTCCTGAAATGGCATCGGGTCCCCCGGCGTCACGTTTAGAGGTCGAATGCATCTCAAGTGTTTTTGAAAGCTGGATGCTGAGAAAGTTAAAAAAAAAAAAAAAAAACGTTCCGACACGCTGGCTGCTTTGGGGGTTGATGATCATGTTCCAGATGTCAGTGCTCTCCAAGTATCTGCACCCGCTAATTCAGTGTAGCATAGGAGCTATTTATATATACATTTCAGGAATTAATAGTCAAGTTATGTAAAGTCAAACATATGTGAAACTATCACTGATTTTACAAGTTTAATATTTTAATACGTCCCATAAAGTATTGAAACTACACACATCATGGCAATGTGTGCTGTCACACATCGTATGGCAACGCAAAATGTGTTACCATAGAATGCTGACATAAAGTCACACATAGACTTAACCCTGAAATTTTTTATTTTTCCTTTCTGCAACACAAAAGAAAAAAAAACTGTGTTTTGATGATGGTCGCTCGGTGCTATTGGGGGCCCTCTGGTGGTGTGGCGGCCCTAAGCAGCCGCTCATCTCGAATATGCCTTAGGCCGGCTCTTTCAGTTGAATCCAAGGCAGGATACACGGTAAACTATGTCACTTTTTATATGAATACGTAAAAATATAGTTAGTTTTTTGAAAGAATGTATTTTTGTGATTTCAACTTGAGGTTGAAGGTTTAAATTTTTAGCAGCTTTGCCTTCACAGCTTAAACACATAAATGTGAAAGAAACAAGGCGAAAATTTACTGCTGCTTTGACATCTGCGCTCCATTACCTCTGCACTGAAGCTGAGGGAGTCAGAAATGAAGGCTTTACCAAAACATTATCTGTAACAAAGAAGAAAAATAATGGCTAATATATTTTGTGTTCCATTGAACTTGAAACTTAGAATAAAATAGGAGTTTAAGATCAACAGCATCTTCATGGCAACAAACATGTAAGTATGAACATTCACTGATTTCTCTGCTGTGCATAATTACCTCTTATAACATTTTAGTTGAATTTATTGATTTATATTAAGCCAGTCCAGCTGCCTTGGAATATTTGTTTACATCTTCATGAAAACATGTATTTGTGTATCTTTTGTCTTTACAATCGACCTCGAATATCAAAATTGGCAACAAAATTCTGATCTCATTATTTTCCTGAGGTTACGGTTTGTTTGTTTGTTTGTTTGTTTGTTTGTTTGTTTTTCTCCCTTTATCTGCATGTGAAGGTCATCCTTTAAAGCTCGCCTTATGTTTTTATTCAAAACTATCAAAAACCCTTCAAAGCCTGATCTGGAGCCACTCTTCAAAGAAAGTTTGCTAATTTTTGCTAAGTTTCTATAAAAACAAAAAACAAACAAACAAACAAACAAACAAAAAAAAACAGAACATGACCTATAACTTCCAAAAGGGACTTTAAAGGGGAATTTTCTTTTATATTTGTGTGTTGGAAGAAAACAAGACCTCTCTCTTCTTTTTTGCGTCATGCTAATGAAGGGAATAATTAGGTTTAATGCTGACAGAACGTCAGCATTAAACCATTCCTCCATTTTCGCTTCCTCTTTCCAGGAGGCCTCATGGACTTTATACATTTCTACTCGTCCTCGCTGTGCATTTGAAACATACCACTGCTAAGACATGATGAACAGCTGAAGTTGTGGCTAATCTGTAGCATTGTCCTTATCTTTAATCCAGAACAAACACACTTCATCAAAACGAGAGTTAAATCTGCCATGTTGCATCTCAAGCCTCTGGTGCTTTACATCGACTCAATAAGCAAGACCTCTTGGGCTGCTGTGGAGGCGCAGGGGTTAAACACAAGTCACACAGGAGGCCTTATCAGTGTCCTACTCAGGTGTTGGAGCGACAAGCCCCGCCTACTTGGGAGCGGCTACGCATGAGGCGTTTTGGGATTACTGTAGATGCTGAGTTTACAGAAGAGATACGGATTCAACATGTTGGAATGGCAACAAACCTTCGTCCTCCTACTACTTCCTGTCGTCGTCTCCTGTGACGTTTCCATCAGTAGTAACATCAGGCTGTTGATCACGTGGAAAAAGTGTTTCCATTGCAGTTTTGCCTTCATCGTAGTGCTAAAACATTTCTGTGAGTTTTTGTTGTGTTTCCATTTGGCAAATTTATTTTCGTAATTTCAACATGTCCTTAATGTGCATTTGAAAAACATGCTAAAACATGACGAGCGGCTAAACATCCCAAAGGTGTGGCTAGTCTGTAGGGTTGTCCGTACCGCTAATCCAGAACTAATTCACTTCACCTGCCTGCCTATTTCTCATACACAAGCAACACTTCTCATTTCCAGGTTAAGCTTTAGGTTTTGTTGCTTTTAGAATGTCTAGGAACTAGCTGGCAACTTTAGAAAGGAGGAGAAACAAGTTGCTCATCACAGAACTGTGAAACCAACCCGGCAGTGAAGAGCAGACGGTCTCTAAAAAGGGCTGCTGTGGTGGAAACACGAAATGTACCCAAATAAAACCTTGAGGTTTCAAAAAGCACAAGTGTGTGTCATCATTTGAGTCTTTTAGAAGGTAAATGAATTCATCTAGGTTGTGTATGCGTGGCGGATTTGTTCTGCACGTGATACTAAACCTTGGTTTATAAGCAAACGTTGCGCAACACTATTCAGAAAGACAGCTCCATTGTCAGTGAGGAGAAGTTCATAAACTCTAAGCTGCATATCAGACACATATTTTTAGCCTGGCTCTGCTGCTGCTTTCAGCTACACTGTTTCTAGTGGGATAAGCAACTTTAACAAATGCTTGCATTAATGTCTAAACTGTTTTCTTACTCCATATGTCATTGTGGGTCAAAAACTTTCCACAAATATAAATATTTTGGCTGTTCAAAGTCAAGAAGATTTTTTTCTTTTCCCCAGTAAAGTTTCTCGGTCAGGACGAAACCCCGTCTCGTTCTGACAGCGTCAGATTCTGCTGTCCTGCTTCGTGATACACCAGCAGCTTCGTGTTTTACCATCCCAGGTTGATTTGGTTAAAAAGCCTGAAAATACATTCATAATGCCACACGTACATTTTTAGAAAATCCTACCTTTAATTTGAGTTTATATTTTATTCTGTGAGGTAAAAAAAAATCTAGTATTAACTTCAAGACGAGCTGCACCGGTGCTACCCAGGGCTCTGTCTTCTTCCTGCTGCTCTGTTCCTTGATGGTACCTCCTCACATGACTCCTGAAGCTTGAAGAAGAAATGATGGTCATCGATCTGATCCAGTATGGAGGAGAGTCTGGATGTAGGACAGTTGGCCACATGATCCTTAACCAACTGCTTGGAGCTTAAAAGGGGTACATTGCATTAATTAACATTTTTGTACTTCATTTTTTGAGCTGTTTTCTAAAAACAGCTCAAGCACTTAAAAAAGAAAACTTCCCAGCCGGTTATTGGCAATAATCTAATGTGTTTTGGTGTCTAGAAAATGACCAAACTGACCAGATTAAAATCTGAATAAGATTTTGTGCAAAAAATATAATAAGCCTGTTTTCTGTAGCCAATAGACCTAGATCACCTTTAACACCAAGGAGACTGTGGAAATAACAGTAAAGTTCTGGAAATCATCACCTAATCACGCCCCTGATGGTTTTTCATATCTCACTAAACCTGAAGTGGATGCCTAACAGGAAGTCACTTGCTAAAAAAGCCCAACAGAGACGGTACTTCCTTTGGTAGCTGATCAAGTCTCAGTGTTTTCAGAAGACCCTGATGCAGTTCTATTCGCGAGTCATTGAGTTTGTTCTGTGCTCTTCTATCACCGTTTGATTTGCTTTGGTGAGTAAATTTGACATCAAAATGCTGCAGCGAGCAGCTGAGCCGAGGCCCACTGACCCCCATCCAGGACATGACAGAACGCTGTCTGACCACGAGCGCCTCGGCGAGCCAAAACATCACAGACCATCAACAAACATGCAAGTCCTATGGAGCACAGCATACGCTCTAATTTAAGCACAGTACTTAGGTTACAGAAACAATTAATGTTGCATTGTATTGTTTTCCATATTGGTGCATGTCCAATATCTCCTTACACACCATCTTGTAAGTGTTTTTTTCACAGCTAGACTCGAGTGTTACATTTTCAGCTGGTGTGGTTCGCTTTGCCAAACTGTCCAAACCCTTTGAAAAACACATTCCTTCCCCCACCTGTGGTGGCGCTGCACCAAGAACCACTTTAAGAAATGACATGAAAACCTCTGAAGAAGACATGAGCACAACTTCCTTCCTTGGAAATGGAAACAAACATGGAGTAGCTTCAGATTTTAGTGGTTGTAGGATTTCTTGTTTGTCATTGGTGAAAGACCACGAGCCATTTCTCGTTTTAGTGCTGAACTCACATGCTTGTTTTGGTCGTGTTTACCCAGAATGCTATGCACTATAGTTACCTTCCTGCTTTTGGAGCGGTCTCGGGTATGCTTGTATCCAGAGTTCACTTCAACCGAACTAGAACCAAGAATTTTCCATTGTTTGTTTGTTATTCTAAATCTGTGCAAGAAGGTTAGAAATAAAAAGCCTTCTGATTCAGTTCACACGTCACTAATAAATTGGAATAATGTGTCTTAAAAAGTTCCACTCCATTCTTCTAGGATGCCACACAACTAGCTGAGGTAACAAAAGCAGAATCCATGGAAAATAATCAAATGTAAAGAACAAAACATTTTACATAGAAGATTTGACATTACATTGCACTAAAGCTTTTCTACTCACTCTGTTCCAAACTGTGCTTTTAGGATTAGGATTGTCCAAATAGACAAAATTGTCTTAAAAGAAGCTTCAAAATCTATGTTAGACTCTATCCTCATTAAGTTAACAAATGTTAATAATAATTGGCCCCTATAACAACTTTAATGGCTCAACAGAACTTTTAAAATTTTCCTTTCTCTTAATAAACTTAATATTTTTCGTAAGACCCCTGCAATGTTCTTTACCCGACTGTGTTTCTATTATCACTGTAAAATTGTTAAGGGTGAGCAATCAAATTTTCACACTGACCCAACCTCGACTCTCAGTAAAAAGGTATAACATGATCCAAGCGTTTTAAATTAAGCATCTTTTTCACTGTTACACATAATCCTTAAAACACACTCTCAGAGGAAAATAAGTAAGAAGCTTGTCAGTGTTTTTCTCTTAGGGTTATTGATATGAATCACTCCAGTCCCTCTGTACATTTTTTAGAATCCTTTTAAAAAATCTTTAAACAGAAAATTTAAACTTTTTGAAAACAGAAATATTTCTTTAACCTTAATATAAGTAACTGGTCATAATTTTAGAAAATAAAGTAGTTCTAAGAGCCTCACCAAACAAAGGGCTTGGATCATAATCAGTAAATACTGAAGAAACGCTATGATAGAAATCCTGTGGACTACAGTGGAGGATGATGTAAAACACAGAATACGCAGAGCACTCAGCTTTTTTTCTACTGCGACATATAAACAGTGCTTAAAGGACAAGTTCTCATAAAGGAGATAAGGTGAGTCATTATGACATCCCTTCAATAATACAGCGTAAATGAAAGAGTTTATGTTGTTACTACTGAGAATGTAATTAAAGTATAGCTTGATCTCATGCAATGTGTCCTTAAGGAAATAAACTAATTACAATTTCCACAGAGCACTGCGCATATTCACCAGGGTTGTACGGCTGTTGTGTTTCAATCCACTGAGTCTCTGCAGACGATTAAAATCTTGCGTCGCGATCCAGACGCTTGTTTGTGAGATCGGAGTCTGTCACACCAGATCTGAGGGTGAAACGTTTCGGTAGTGACGGACCCCAGAACCAATACATCAGAGCAAAGTAAAGATCAGACCGAGGGTCCCGACCTTGACGTCATTCTCAGAACTACGCTTTCAAATGTGGACCATGAATATTACAGACAGGATTGGTGAACATGGGGAATCTCAAGGTCAGTTGAACTTGCACCACTGAGCCATCAGGTCCAGTTTATTTATGGGGGAATTTTTCTGCCATAATTTGAGAGCACGCATTTTCAGTCTGAAAGCAGGATTTCATGTCTTTTGTCTACTTGTGCTTGTGCTTACATTTCAAGTTGTAACACGGCTGGTTCTGTGGATCCATTTTCTCTGGTTGGGTGAACAAACTCCTGCCTAAGATCAGAAGCTGTTAGCGATCAGTAGCACACTGCTGGCAGATATTTAGTAACACACAGCAGAAAGTTGACATCGTTGTTTCTCTCTACATCCAGCGGGCGGCGCAGGAAACAAATGCACCCGGTACAACACTTTCGTTCTATTGGCTGAGAGGTTGCCAGGCGACGGTACTTTTTTGTCCCAAGCACGAGCAGAAAATGATTGATTGCAAATGTGAGCAGAGAGGTTTGCAAGCAGAGATTTGATCCGAGCAGAGACAGGTTTTGAGCGCGAGGAGAAAGGTCTGAGAAAGCACAGAGAGTATTTTGAAAGAGAGCAGAAGTTTTGAGCACAAGCATCACACGTTTTGAAAAGACAGACATCAAGTCCTGCTTTCAAACTAAAAAGGTAAGCAAACATATTAAAAGTTTTGAGAACAAAAGACAGGAAATCCTGCTTTCAGACTGAAAACATGTGCTCTCGAATTATGGCAGAAAAATTCTCTCCACATTTATTTGCATCTCTTGCTACGGCAGCACCCTTCTAAAAAAAACAAAACAAAAAAAAACAGACAATTGTTGTTAACCTCCTCCAGATCTGCAACACAAATATGAACTGGAAAACTGAACTCCCACTAACCCCCTAGGAGTTCCACTGCTCCACAGCTAGCATGAAACCCACACCATACTTTGAGAAAAAAAAAAACATTACAGCTGGTCTGTTAAATTTAAACATCTAATTTAAATGTAGTCAAACTCACTTAGGGACACTTTATTAGTAGGTTGGACCCATATTTCCATTCAGAATTGCCTTATTCTTATTCTTCACAGATTGAATTCAACAAGCTGTAAGAAACGTTACTCAGAGGCTTCGGTAAACACTGGCATGTAGCAGCTCCAGGATTGTCGGCTTCACATCGGTTACATGAATCCTTTGTACAACCACATCAAAAAGATGCTCCATTAGGATGAGATGTGACTGTGAACGTTATCAGACTGCAGCAAACTTATTGTCATATTCAAAAAATAAGCGCGAGATAGTTGACATCAAGTTGGGAGAAGCCATCAGATCATCCAGAAAATCCGGTGACATGATTGTTAATATTCAGGTGGTGCGACGTTTAAAAATATTTAGACTTAGTTATTGCCTATGCCAATGCATGGGCAATGCAAGCAGGGTGGAACCACGCCTCTATGTCGTCTACAACCCAATCCGACCAAACCGTCTCAATGCTGCAGCTGAAATACAGACTCATTAGGCCGGGCAACACTTTTCCAATCTGTAATCACAACAGTTTGATTCTGATCAGCCTGTAACAAGCGGGAAGGAGCAGCTGTCTGTGTGGTCTTCAGCTGCCGCACCCCATCTGCTAACTGGTTTGATGATGTGTTGTGCGTTGAGATTGTATTCAGCATTAAAAGGAGTAATCATAGCTGATGCGCCTCCTCTAAATGTGTGAAGTGGCTCAGGGTGCGTTCACTACCCGCCCTGTTTAGTCCACTTTAACCCAATTCTAGTTCGATTGCCTAGAATGTCCGGTGCGTTTGAGGAGGTGTGAATGCGCAATCGAACTTGCCGATCAAAAAAAAAGCAAACTGTGGTTTGTGTAGAAACCTCGACCTCGGTTCAGTTGAAGTGAATTCTGGGGCGGTTCGAATGCATATGTGAACGCCAAGCGGACCAGAGACCGCTCGAAAAGCAGGAAGTGGACTACAGCCCAGGGCATTCTGGGTAAATACAACCAAAATAAACATGTCTAGCGTTAGCAGGCAAAATGGTTAAACTTTTACCAGAGACAAAGAAGAAATTTTACAACCGCTAAAATCTGACACTGCTCCATTTTGGTTTACATTTTGTGAAGAAGGAAGTTGCGCTCAGTGTCTTCAGAGCTTTTCACATGGGGTGAGCAGGTTTGTCAAAGGGTTTGGTTCGTTTAACACAGTGCAGTGTAAAAGCGAAAAGTAGAAACTGAAAATGTTACAAATGTTGCAATTTTGCTCCCCAATCACACCGATACCCCCAGACCATCAGGTGTGGGAGTATCGGTTAAACTCTGCCTTTCTTTCGCTTTCTGATTCTCAGTTTGAACTTCAGCAATTTGCCTTCTTCACATCTAGACGCCAACATGGATCGATTTGCTGCCAAGTCATCCTCTGGTTCACTATTTATGCTAAACTATAGAACAGCTGCACCTAATAAAATGTTGAGAGAGAATTTGTCCTTACAAATAAGACTAAGAGTTTAGCCTCGGGTTACTGCTCAGGAAACAGCCACTAAACACTGCATAACCGACATTAAACTCATAATTGAGTTACAGAAAAAGCTATTTTGTGAGAAACATAGCAAGAGGACGTCAATATGTGCAAGACAGAGAGAGAGAGAGAAAGAGAAAGAGAGAGTGACAGACTGAGACACACTAAGAGTGAAAAGAATGGCAGCAAACAGAAGAGCTGCACTGCAGTCAGCCTTGGGTTATTATCCTGTAACTGTAACTCCGTTGCCCAGCCAGACTTTGTTTGTGCAGAAGGGCCTTGGAAGCTGTTCCAGCATCTGATTCAGCTCCGTCCTCGCTCAATAGCAGGACTACAAAGTGACTCCATTGCGAATGTCGAGTCACACTGAATTGGCTGGATTGTGTAGGTGGTGCAGCACCAGTTCTCTCACATTCCCCCCCATCCTCTCCCTTCGCCCCCCACGTCTCTTCTTCACCCTCTAAATTCTCTCCGTGTGTCTCTGTGAGGCCGTGAATCTGCAGAGATATGCTGAAAATTCTAATGAAAAGAAACAAGGCAGGGGATGGTGTTAAACGGAATACATTAAATAAATTAACACCTCATGGGGAGCGAAAGCCTCTTCAAGGCTGACACGCAAGACACGTGTCGCATATTGTCTCCCGGGTTGTGACATCAGAGTGGCAAATGCTCTAAAAGCCAAAAGAAAAAGAGAGAGGGATGGATGCAGGAGCTATTTCTCCCCGAACAAGAATGAGACTCAAAGACTCAGATATGGCAATCAATGTGGGGGGGTTTTGGCACACGATGCACATTTGGAGTAGCTCGCAGGAAGGTAGGGTTGAGGTGAGATGAACTTTGGCGTACAATGTTCTGAAATCCCGAGTAAGGATTGTATCGTCCTCTCCTGCTGTGGAAAGTTTGCCCAACAGCAAGGCGGTGAGGTTCGCCGTTGCTGCAGAGGAGCTTCTCAGGTTATCTGATTCTGGACCACCGCCAAGGTACAACCACCCAAACCTTGGACTCTGTTGCTATTTTTTCTCTTCTTGAGTCTACACAGTGCAAGAAGAAGTTCCAAAAATGTGCCTAAAAGTCTTCTCGCACATCAGCTGCCTTGCCAAGCACAGCAGATTGAGACAAAGTAGTGCACAGTTCTGAAACGCAAAGAAAATTAGACATGAGTCTAAATTTCTCGTTTGCATTTGCGAAAGACCTCATAATGTTAAAATTATTGATTTATCCATGGAAATCATTTCAGTCAGGTGTTTCACTCTCTTCAGTGACCAACGATGCAGAATGCCCCACCCTTAAATGTTTATTTAGACGATTAAATAAAAAATGCATGCCACTTTTGACGTTTCTAGACGCCGAAAGTCACGCTTCCACTGAATCAAACGTTTTACTCTCCATCTTGTCCTGGTCTGTGCTTGTCTGTGTTGGCATCTGGAGGAGTGTTTAAATATGATGCTGGCTTTAGAGACTATGTTTGTAACCCTAAAGTAATTGAAAGCATCCTCAGGACCGCAGAGAAAACTCCACGGATATAAAGACGGTGAAAGACACAGTTGGGCTTTTCAGTGGAGAAATCGACGACAAAGGCAGGCTGTGAGGAATTCTTCAGTCGGCACTGGAGGACAAATCCACCCAGATACGCCTCACCACCCGCAGACTCTCTACTCTCAGCCCTCCCACTGTTTTAGCAACCAGATTCTCAGAGTCCCAGTGTCCCCACGTTCCTTTTGAAAAGACTAGATTGCTTAAAAGAGGTTTGTGGTGTCTGAGGCTTTTTTTTATCATTATTATTTTTTTATTTAGAAAAAATAGGTGTCAATTTTCTCATATTTCTTATAGTGGCATTTTTATTTCTTCTTTTTCACCAACTGCACAAGCAAGCATTCAGTTAAAAGTGTCAACGAGAAGCTGTAAAACTACCAAGAAAAGGCTTCGAGAAGGGAAAACAACTCCCAACGGGGCAACTGCTCAAAATTTAATTTGTCAGCTGCGAGAGCTTAACAGCTTGAAAGAAAATTCAGACTCTGACCGAAACATAAAAAGTAACGTCAGAACCGAACACGCAAAAAGCAGCTGTCGGCGCACTTGACTCCAAGCAAATGCGCCTTGACGCGACGCAATGCGCGGCGCGGCTTCTCCCGGATCTAAGCCGGGATGTTCTGGGCGTGTGGAGCAGAAGATGAGGGAAAAAGTGGGTTACATCTCAAAATAATCACAGTAAAGATTGCCTAATGCGTCAATCACTGCTGCTGTCCCAAAAACCCAGATGAAAATAGATTACTCTTGGTTTTGTTTTGAAAGGAGAGCGTGAGGACGCTCTGTAGACGGTGTCGGCTTTAGGTTTACATCCCTGCAGAATTGACGTGACGATGGTTTTGGACTACCAAAGAGGCATACGAGTTGCACTTTTGCGCTTGAGGTGGAATTTGATGAATGTTACAAACAAATTTAATGCTGATTTCCTCTAATCTATTCAGACAAAAACCCAAATAAACCTAAAGTACAAACTTAAGTGATGTACCTTTCTTGAAGTTGAGGTATTATGTATTCTCTAGGCACACAGTATCACTTTGCAGCAAAATTAATAAATAAATCTTTGACAGATTCTCACATTACTGTGATATTTAGCAAGGTCAAAATGCATCAAGAAGTTATTGAAAAACAGTCCAGATTCCAGACAATGCCACTGTAGCGCCTGAACAGGTCATGCTAACAGATGAGGCTCTTTATGGTGACACAGACATAATGTCTGCTTCCTCAAACATCAATACAAATCACGAATTCTTCCATTTTACTACAAGGTTTTTTTTTTCTTTTTTTAAGAAGGTGAATCCCCCCGTTCCAACATCTCCACTATGAGGTGAAAGAGCAGATGAACTGTACCCACACCCTCCTGTACAGGCTATGCACCATTTTCCAGTTTTGTTATTTCCATTTTATGGCTGTTTGAAATAGGCTATCGATTTCACTTGCCCTATTTCAACTCTTTGGCCAGGATTGGATTTTTTTCCATCCAGTTTTTTTTTTATTATTATTTTTATTTTTTCTATTTTAAAGGTGCTGGGCATCCTCCTCCCCCTCTCCCCCCCACACACACCCAGCAGCGAGGATCACACGGGCTGCCTCTCAGGTCGGAAACGCAAAAGAATAATAAGAAGAAGGAAAAGAAGGAGAAGAAGAAGAAGGAAAAGAAGAAGAAGAAGAAGAAGAAGAAGAAGAAGAAGAAGAAGAAGAAGAAGAAGAAGAAGAAGAAGGAGAAGAAGAAGAAGAAGAAGAAGAGGGGGGAATCGGAGAAAAAAACCGACGCGCCAGTGATTCAGTGATTCATCCGCAGTTTCCAGGCTGCGCGCAGGTGAAGGCGCAGATGAGAGCAAACAGCCGCTCGGGACGGATCGTCTGAAGCAGTCAGGGATGTTCAATAGGCGCAAGATTTGAAACGACATATAATTTTTAAAATATATATATATATATTTCTTATTTATATATTCCCAGCATCTTTGTTGTGAATTTCGGAGCTACAATCGCTTTCCAGACAGGAAATAAAAAAACGAGAAAAAAGTTTGACTTCTTTAAAGAAAAAAAACAAAAAAAAGAAAAGATGCTGCTCAGCTCCGCTGCTGTTTTTTCACGCACTGCTGTGGATTTCAGCGTCAGCGTAAGTGGCCAGTCATCACTTGAGAAATAGCTGCGATTCTTTCGCTCTTTAATTTCGGTGCCAATTACAGCAGAAGGAGGGGAGCCCTGTTTTTTTATTTTCATTTTTATTATTCCTATTCTTCATTTTTTTTTTTTTTTTTTAATTACTATTATCCTCATCGCGGCGCAACGCCTGTCTCCTTGGCCGGGATTTGCATCCATCTGAATCGCTCCGTTATGGACTTCCTCGGACTGTACTTTCTTCATCTGGCTCTCATCGGTAAGTTGGAGCGAAAGCGGCCGAACTTGTGCGGGATGAATGCGGGGAGCTGCGGGGAGCTGCGGGGATGCTCGCTGCAGAGCGGCGGGCTGTCTGACCTGTTTTTCGGTCTCGTCTTCGCGCTCATTACGGAGCTTTTGGCGGCGTCCTTATATATCCGGGCGCATAAAGTTCGATGCAGGATTTCCCTGCAGAATCAGCCGCCAGTGAAGGTATTTAACAGAGAGGGAAGAAAATTAACAAACAAAAAAAATCTGAACACAACCTGCTGTGTGTCCGACTGACGCGCAGTTTGAGAGGCTTTATTTCCCCACTAAGTTGCATTCAGGACACGATTCTCTGCGCGAATTAGGAAGAAAACTGCATTTTTTAAAAATGTGTGTGGGAGATCGACACACAAAAGGAGAGAAAAGTGTGTCAAAAAGTCGCGCTGTATGCGCGCGCGCGCGCATGTATGTTGGAAAAGCGCGTGATGTGAGGTGCGTGTGTGCACCTGCCTCTGCAGGTGATTTTGGTTTACTGAGCAGAGCTGTGCGCAGCAGAGAGAGGAGAAAAATGCTGCCTGAGCCAGGGGCGGCTCCAGAAAGTTTGAAAATGGGCGGTCCTGGTGGCGGGCCCAACTGATCGTTTAGGCAGGCGGGGGAAGGGGGGGGGGACGTATGAAAATTCATCTCAACTACAGGTACATCTAAATAAACAAGAATGTCATGAAAAAGTTTGTTGTTGCTTCAGTAATCACAGATTTTTCTTTTCTTTTTGTTTATTAAGAAACCGACCATAACTATAAGTCGATCCCCTAAACATATGAAAATATATGCAGGGGAAAAATTCCGTTATGTAATCCTAAAAGTTTTTTATTTGAAAATGTGAATATTACAGTCAAGAAATGATTCAAAAGTTACTTTTAGTTCAAAAGTGCAGTACTTTAGCTGTTACATGCCTACACAATCACTGGATTAATCATCTGATCATTCTGAAAACAGCTGACTGTATTTAAGAATAACAATGGAAAGTTGAGTGGCAGGAAAAAAATATAGGAGACAAGACAAAAAGGTCATTAGAGACTAGCCAGGGCTGCTTCCGAGCCAGAGAAAACATTAAAAAGCAACTTACAGGAGAAAAAGAACTGGACCCAGTACAGAAAAGCTTTCTTTTTTGTTTTTTCAAATTCAGTTAAAATTTTGTTCCTCATTTGAAAATCAAGATCCCAAAATGTGGAGGAAAAGTGGAGAGGCATTTAGTACGAGTTTCAGAGATCCAGACGGAGTCGAATCCCGTCCACCTCCACACCCTGCAGCACCTGACTGCGCCCTCTGCTGGCCAGTTGGAACAACCACAGAGTCACTGAGCTTAGCTGCTGGGCCCAGGGTCCCAACTGAATTACTGGACGTTTGTCAAGCAGGAGATGAGAGACACCTGAGTCAAAAATGCAGATGAGCTGAAGTCCTCTGTTAAGAAACCAAGGCAACGAGCTGAGCCCCTCCGTCTAATGGATTCAAAAGGAACCCAAGCCAAGTTTGCAGGTGCATGTTCTACCCACAACAGGGACGAATATTTTTGAGATGAAGTTTTACGTTTTGGTCGTTTTATTTAAATGTTCCAAATGTGTGAGAAACTGAACTCAGGGTTTCCATCAGCTGTGATAAAGATTATACTTTTATGTAACATTTGATAGAAAATGTATTTTTGTATGTTATCTAATAATATTTTGAGGTGTTGCTGTAAGCAAGGGGCCAGGTGTCCTACAGTCAAACTGAAATGTGTTTTCCATTTTATAGCACTATGCTGTTTATATCAAATATGCCTTAAAAGAAACTTGACTTTGTAATTTAATGCCTTGAAATTGAGCCTCTGTCTCTTTAAGAAGCTCCTGCTCTTTCTGAAGCTCCACCTTCAGGAAGTCATCACAACATGGCTCCTCTATTAACCCTTTAACGACATTTTTACCAGTGTTACACTGAGATGTAGCTCCTGCAGAGGCGCCGTTCCACCAGGTGTTTGCTAATTGCTGCTGGCTAGTCTGAAGGAGCTAAGTGGGGAAGGACTGCTTTGTGAGGCAGAATCTCTGAAGTTTGAATACTGAAGATCAAAGGAGGAGTTTCGTCCTTGATGCTCGTCCTCTGCTCTGGGGTGGCTGGGTCCAACCAGGCGTTTTGCACAGATCAATGGTTGCCACGGAAAATTAAAGGGTTTCTCAAACATTCATGAAAGACTCAAAGTAACACTCCGGGTCTGATTTTGATGAGGAAACAACATTATAACATGAAGAAAGCTCAAAAAAGTGCTGCCCCTTTAGCCGGAGAATGAATAAATAAATGCTGCAACTCACTGACTTGTCCTCCCATGTCCTAATTTTAGGTTCCTAAATAAAAGAGGTTGGGTATGAAAACATGAAGGCCAGCTCTGCCGCCCTTCTAGCCGCCCCTCCCTCGGCTGGCGCCCCTGGCATCTGCACACATGCTCCATGTTTGTGTCCACACAAGAGGCTTTAGAGAACACACCACTGAAAGTTGTGTCCACAAGCAAATCAAACACCGAGTTCATTAGCAGTGACCACAGGCGGACACACACACAAGCACACACACACACAGACACGCGCACACACTTGTCATTACACCTCACTCTGCCCTATTTCCGACACCCGCGTTGTTCCTGGCTTGTCAAATTAATACGTTCTATGAGCTCTGATTTATTTCCCCACCCGACTTTCCCAGCGCCAAAATCTGCAAACGTTCTCCTCGGGAGAAATAAACCTTCCTGCAGAGCGGCGGCTTCTGCAACCCGGATGTACAGATGGGTGATGGAGGGGTGGGGGCGGAGTGCAGTGGGGGTTGGATTTGAAAGATTTATAGCCTAAACGATGACAGCTCTGCATCTCAGACTCCATTTCCCTCTGGTGCAGCTGTGATTTGATTTGAGCGTCGCTGTTAAGGCAACACCAGGGTGCTCTGAAGAGACGCACCTTCCCATACATGTGGGGTGGTGGGAGAGGGGGAGGGGGTAAATGTGACCCTAACCATCCCCCGCACTTCCAGTCCTCCCCCTCTTTCACATTGCATGTAAGACACAGTCCCCCCCATGCTCAGCTGTCAGTCAGGACACAAGTGGAAGCAGTCACTTCCTGTCTCTTCTTTGCAGATTTTCTCACCTTGTCAGTGAGGTGGGGGGCTCGGGGGGTTATGTGTTGAAAATGTCGAGAGCGTACCTGCCGGGGCGCCATGATCCTGTCCATCAGAGATCAAAGCACTTACAGGAAACCTTAGCCTGAAGGTTGCCAGAAAAAATGGTCAGATTGAGAGCAAAGATGTTCTGCAGATAGAGACGTGCGGCTCTACAAGTCGGTGGGGTTAACCGAGCATTAAACGCCGCCCGCCGTATTGACCGTCCCGCCTAATGAACGTCTTCCTCTGGTGGTTCGTTGAGTTGATGTATGCGAGATTGGCACATTGCAGCCGCACATCATTAGCTCGTACGGCTCGACTCTTACCGAGGGAATGCGTACGCGCATGTGCATTCTTCGGATTTCATTTAGCACATTTAGGCCTCGGCGAGCGTCTGCCCGCACGCAGAGCCCTCGCCGCGCTGCAGTTGTTACCGCAATTGGTTCTGTCTTTTCCTCTTTTTGTGGCGCGTCAAGAGATTCAGACGTTTAGCCGTTTTGTAAATGGCAACGATGCCAGTGGATGATCGGAAGTGACGCATCAGGACTTGGCAGCAGCTGAGTTCAGGGATGGTGATGGAAGAAATGCGAGGATGAGGGAATGAGGATGCATCTTTTCTTCTTCCACATCAGGTGTGTGTGTGTGTGGGGGGGGCGAGGGGGGGATTACAGAGAAAATGGTTGGAGTTGCAGTGAGACCCAAAGTATCAAGTCAAGTTGGTATAGCACATCAGCAACAAGGCAGATCAAAGCGATTTACACCATAAAGACGTCAAACAGGAACTACCAGACAAGCAGTAAATGTTACATTTTGTCAAATGCCATCATCAATGTCATCAACATGTTGATCAATGTTCACTTACTACTAATCAAAGGCAGGGTTTAGCTTTCATTTAAAGGAACTCTCAGCGTTTTGGTTGTTTTGCAGTTTTCTGGAAGTTTGTTCTGGAAGCTGAAAACTGCTTGTCCATGATTGGTTCTGGTTCTGGGGATGCAGAACAGAACCAGAACCAGAATCTGACAGGTCTGGAAGGTTGATACAACAGCAGCAGATCTTTAAGGTATGGTGGTGCGAAGGCGTTCAGCATCATCATCATCATCATGTTTGAGATTTATGAAACCGTTGATTTAGTCATGACGTTAAAATAGAGCAACTTGGAATTAGACAAGTATAAAAATTTTCTAAAAAGTTTGTTGTCAAACTTGACTCAAGGTTTGTAACCATTTACATAATCTGCAAAGTAAAAGAAAAAGTAGAAAGTTTGAGACAATAGTCTCAAATAAATTTGAACTAGTGAACCCAATACCGTAGTTTTTTTTTTTTTTTTCATACATGTAACCTTACAAAATTGAGTGTTTTGGTGCTAAGCTGTTCAGTGATTTATACACTAACAAAATCATTTTAAAGTTTATTCTCTGAGCTGCAGGGAAGCAGTTGGACGGCTTTTACAAATGGATGCTCCGTCTTCCTGGTACTAGTAGAAACACCAGCAGCAGGTGTCACATTTAATGCGACAGACCAAAACAAAGCAGTGCATAGTTGAGAAGCGAAATGTATAAACTGAGTTAGAATTTTCGTTTTGGAAACCAAAATCTCAGGAACTTGTGCTTCTGTTTCCTCAGATAATGTTTTAAAAAATACAGTGCAGGAAAATAAATTGCAGTAAACAACACAACTGTCAGTAATAAACAACATAAATCTGGCATTTATGGAAATAAAGAAGAACGATGTTCTGTCCTCCAAGAGCGGAGATAAGGTCTGTAGATGTTAGCTTAGCAGTCACTGTTTTCTCTCTTATTCATGTCTCCTGTTTCCATTACAAACACTTACTCACCACTTAAGCAGAAATGGTTGAGAAAATATGTTAACCACTATTACTTAACATTTGCTAAGAGGAATCTGCTAAAATCAGGAACAAACCTATCAAACTGAAAGTTAGCTACAAATCTCGGATCTCCAGTTTTACGTTTTTACTTTTTTTATATCTCTGTGTTTTGGCTGCGCAACGAAGTTTTCACAATTTCCATTCTGGCTTCATATTTATTGCATTAATACTTTGATGTAGCTGGTGTTGCATGGTTTTGTACACTAGAGGTTCAATTGAAATCATTTAAAAGCTTTAGAAATGCCAGACCATCTGGAATGTGAAGCCCTGGAACTGACAGCAGAGAGACTTCTCTACCGGCAGCATCTCTCCGCCAACGATGCAGAACAGATATGCTCCTGGTTACTGCATTGTGGTAATCGTGCAAACAAAATCCAGCAGAAAGAGGAATTAGAGCATATTTAATAAACATCACTGGTAAAGTGATTCATGCCTCGGGAATAGCTCTCAGCGGTTTTTTGGTGAGTGGCATGAAATGAGATTAAACGTTTCTGATAGCGCAACATCCGAGAACATCTTCTGCCCGGGACTGCACAGTTTGAGTTCAGGTGATGGATCGGATTTATTCCGCGTGCCTCGTTCCGTCTCCGCGTCTCTGCAGTTTGAGAAAAGTGAATTTCCAATAAAACTCACTTTTTTTTGTTTTTCTTTTTTTCCCCAGTTTTTGCTATCAGGAACTATACTGCTGTCACTTTGAAGGAGTTGTCATTTTGCGCATATGCTTTGCAAAAAAAAAAAAAAAAGTCTTCTTGGCCAAAACGGTCTGTTTTGCATATTATGTTTTTCATTAAGTGGTTAAAAAAATAATTTCCGTCAGCCAAAACTGCTGTTTAGAGCCGATGCCAAGCAAAACTAAACGGCGTCCAACTCCAGCAACCTGCCAAGTGGTTGGAACATCCCAGAATATTCTGTGTGCTATTAATAGTAAGAACCACTCGGTACAAAAAAAAAAAAAAAAAAAAAAAACAGAACGGCATTAAAACCATGGTCAAGTAAACATACTGTAATCTCAGCACCGATACATCAACATCTTTAGTTAAAAGGTTAAAATTGTAAACTTAAGTCTCGTCATGGTTTGACATTAAACTGTCTTAGAATGTTGAAATTGTATTTTCTAAAAAAATTAAAAAAATAAAAAAATCATTTGGGAAATAATTTCTTAACATTAATGAGTTGAAAATGAAATCAGATTCACTTGAATACATAGTTAATACCCAATTAAACAAACTGAATAATCTATAAGTTATGTAATAGGAACTGATTCCAACAGCATCAGTTTACTACATATTTAACATTCTTTCTCTATTTATTTCTATTTTTACTTTATTTTGTTCTGCTTAAACTTAGCAAATTGATTGCAGGTCATGGTTGAGTTAAAGGTCAAAGTTCACTGTTTTCTATCTTGCCTTTGTGCATCAAAAACATATTTTACGTGATTCTTGCCATAAATTAGTGAAGCAAATGTTACAGAACATTAACTCCTGTCATGTGTGAAGTATGTGTGTTGATATTCGAACATTGTTTTGCATGTATTGGTCTGAAGGGAGTCTAATTTACTCTCCTGCTTCAGGAGGGAATTTGTTACTTTATCTATAATAATATTGTCTATTTTTTTCCTCTGAATCTGAGAATCATCTGACCATCTGGGTCTTCAGGGCTCTGAAGATGTTTATGTTGATGTTTTTTGAGATCCCCATTAGCATCAGCAGCATGCTGCGTCTGCTGTTCTTCCTGGTGTCAGCTTACATAAAGGCTGCTTACATTTACAAAAAAATCATGTTACCCGGATTTCAGTTTCAGATGGGGAAATAGTTTAGATTTCTCTTACATAATAATAAAATATACGTTCATTTAAGTTGTAGTCTACTCTGTCTCATTCCAGAGGTTTCCAAACTTTTTGTCCTGAGGGTCAAAACTGGCAAATTTAAACTAGACACAATAAACTATATATTTTTTTGCATGTTTCAATTAAACATACAAAAATTAGTTTAGTGTTATTTTTCTTTTTTTTTGTTTGTTTGTTTCATCTTCTTGAAAATAAACAAAAAAAATTTAAATAAAATCCATCAATCTTAATGACCAGAAACATTAAAAAGGCTTTTCTTCCAAAAGGCTCTTTGAAAGATAAAACAGAAAATGTATACATTTGTGGGGTCGTCTGTTTTCCATTTTATTGGACAAATTACATCATTGATCTTGTCTTGTGGTGAGGGGGACGATCGAAATCATTTCAAGGGGAACGCCTGGCCCCCGGGCCACTCTTTGGACACCTCTGTCTTTTTCTATAATACTCTGAACATCAGAGTGCATTAGCTTAAACTAGCGTCACATCCTGGCAGAGTGAAGCAGAGTCCAACTGCATGGCGTAAGAATGTCTCCAAGTGGTCAAGCTATTGAATTAATCAGAATTTAGGTCAAGCTGCCTTCAGGTGGAGCCACTTTAAGCACTCTGAATGGCTTTCGCTGATGAGGGAATTTTCCTTATCGCAGACAAAGCGTCCACATAGAGTAAACTGATGTATATGCAGGAATATAAGGTGACTTGGTCGTGATGTTTATGCTGCAAATATTTTCAACATTGTCAAAAATTGTAGCAGCCTGGCTTAATTGGGCAGAATATCATGTATGCTACAGTATCATAGGTGATGACTTGGGCTCCGTTAGGTTCAGTGTTCTGTGAGAAAATGATCACTTTGATACATCCCGTTAAGCAGTTTGGCTACATGCATCTGGAATTAAAAAATGGATCTTTGTTATCCAGATTTCAGTCCAAGCTCATACCTGTAGAAAATTAAAACTAAGCTGACCAAATGACATTCAAATTCAAAAGCAAATTAGCCAGATAGAAATATGGCAAATTTTCAATTGAGGAGATTTTTTTGTTTCCCCACTAAGATTTGAGGTTCTTCACATAGCAAGTTTAAGCAAAAAAAAAAAAAAAAACTTCCAAATCACAGAAACAGAGGCTACAATATATTGACAGAAAATATTTGCTTGTTAAATCTTTGCCTAATTGGTCTCCCAGAAACAATAAGTGGAGCCGTTATGCGCGTTCAAAAAAAGGCCGATCAGATTTGGCCTTGAAGCAAATCATTTTCAATAATTTCCCGGCATATTTTCATATTGTACTCGGATGGAAAACTACATGACGGCGTTTAATCAAAGCTTCTTCTTCTTTTTTTTTTTGACAGTTTCTCGCTCACAGTTTATTAAAGCAAAAGGAAATATAATGTAATTAAACGAAAACACTTTATCTACAACGATCCAACCAGTGCTATTGAAAGGTTATAATTAGAGATGTTCCGACGTCTATTTCTCTTTTTAAAGCTCCAGAATAAAAAAATATTATAACAGCACTCAGTACGGCTTTTATAGCCTTTCTGACGCGAGTGGTCATTACTTATTTATATTAGGAGCAGAAGCGTCCCTGTTATCAGGGTTTTGATAGAGGCTAAGCCTACACTTAAAGCCCCAGTGGTACTGAATGAGTGGGGTTCTTGTTTAGTCCACTTAGTAAACAAATGTTTTTGTCCTGCACGAGCCAAAACCAACATTTCTGATAAGAAATGTATGTGCTACATGAGGACTTCGCTCCTGGGAGATGGAGATGGGTTACCGTTTACAATGAGGTGGAAGCTAAGGGTCAAAAGCGCACGCGCGTTCGATGGCATGCTAAAATCACAGCGCTATCTAGTGGCCTGGCATGACAACTACAGCTGATATCTGAAAATACCTGCAGTTTCTAGGCAGCGGTACGTGTAAACGTACACCGAGGCTTTGTCACGAGACCGCTTACATTTGTCAGGGCTGGACTGTTTAATGTAGATTTTTTCTCTCAGAGGACTTTTCTGTCAGTTTCTGTGAGTAGAGTCAGTTGAGGCAACGGGTAACTAGCTGCTAATATACCCTTGCTAGCTAACTAGGTAGCTTTTTCCTCCATCCTGAGTAAGTGCAAATTTATTGGCAGTAGACTGGACATCGCCATTGGCTCACTTCTATTGCCAATCCATAAAAGGTTAAGGTTGTAGAGAGACAGTTTCTTAAGTTGTAAATTTTATTCAGGGCGACATAAGAGAGGGCTTAAAACGTCCTAAAGTTGACTTGCTAAAACCTGCAGATACAGAGCTCAATGAACAGTAGACATGTCTTGACGTCATCGAAAACAAACGGATCACTAGCTGCATTTTTCCATTAATCATATTTGCGCAATTTGACATTTGGAAAATACATTTTTACTCAATGGAAATATGACTATTTTGGAAACATTCATTTTTCAATAAAAAGTTTTGGACTTGGTATGAGGTGATTTTTGGCCAAAATTTATTTCGTAAAACTGCAATGGAAACACTTTTATACGAGTCACATGACCAACAACCGAATGTAGCTGTAGGCGCAAACCATAAAGAAGAAAACAGGAAGTAGTCTGAGAATGATGGCGTGGCGTGTTTTTAATGACTTATGTGAACAAACCTATTCACATAGGATTTTAATTGCATTTCTTATTCAGTAGCAACATCACAATGGCGAAATTGTTCTTTTTTGTTATTAGCGGAACACTGACCAACTTTTGCGCACATCTGTAATGGAAACGCAGCTTTAGACAGCTGTTGAAAATGGCTGACATACAGACTGTTCTTCCCGTAGAAACTAGCCAGCTAGATCAGCGTCGTCAGGACAACCTGGCATTGCATAGAAATGCTGTGTTTACCAACAGGAGGAAAAAATTAGACGTTGGTCACCGACTGATGTCTCTGTGCTTTTCCAGTTATAAATACTGCAGCTTTAATTATGTTTAAATGCGGACAGCTTCAAACTGTGGAAGCCATTTTACGTTGGGCAGGTATTACAGTTTATGGGGAAAGTGAAAGAAAATCCTCAGACCACAAAGTTTAGCTCCACACCTAATTAACTCTCGCGCACCGTCGACCAGCTTAACCCGCTCTCCCTCTCGCATTCAGGCGAGCCGAGTGGCCTCCAGCGCAGCTGAACCCCGCTCCTTCTGTTGCCGTCAGCAGTTATTTAGCCTAATCACCATGTGTTACACGAAAAGGCATAATTTCGCTTCTTGCACATTTGGTAACCTTGAATTTTGACAGATAACATTAGGGGCGTTCGCAAGCATGCACTTTATGCATTTATTCAAACAAATAAGACGCCTCCTTCACACTCCCTCGGAAAATGTTTAATTCATGCTCATCCCTCTCTTACATCAGCTCCCCGGTAGCAGGTGCGGCATCGCATTGCTTCGTGATACTTACCCCTGCGCCTTTGCGCTCTTCAGACAGAGCGAATATTGTCAGGGAATTAGAGGAGCAAACATGGAAGAGAGGGGTGGATGCAAAGAAGCTGTGTGACAGTTTGAGGTGGTTTTCTTTTTCGATGCGACACTGAAGGTGTCACGGGCTTTAAAGTTGGAGGAGATGTATATCCTCTGCAGAGTGGCACACCCTGACTCCACTGCTCTTTGGATCATGGTTGTGTCGGCTTAATTTTAAGCCTGAAATTTACTGTCAGCCCTTTTAGAATCCACTTTAGTGTTTGTGATTGTTGTCAGTGTGGGAAATATATGTTGCTCCAGATCCCTAAAAAAAAGGAGATAATAGGATATTTGTCACGAGTCTGCTCCCTGGATCTTCACTTTACTGATAGATTTACTCCACTGAATCTACAGTGTGGGTCAGAAGTTTACATACATCATGGTGAATAAGGTAATGTTAGTACTCTTTGTTTGAAGTGTAATTTAAACCAATCTTTTGATAGAATAGAGTGATAATATAGAACACAACTTTATAAAGTTTTAACATTGGTGGACAAATTTGACTTTAATGTGATTTTTTTTTCTCAATATTCAACATACAGGCTCAAAAATGTACCTAAAAAATCACTACTGAAGCATTACTGGACTGAACAGCTGCCCAAAGCCAAATGGCAAGATAAAAACCTTTCACCTTCAATACCTAACTGGTTGATAGTTGGTGACAACAGTCTGTCAGACGGACAATGATCTCTTACATACGTACAACTTGAGTTTTAGAATTTAAAGCATGTCTTTAAAGGATAAAATTACATTTCTGGAATGTATCTGATCTTTCCTGGCCATCGCCAAGAGAACCCTGACATTGATTTCCTGTTTTAGAGTTGTAGTCCGCATGTACAGGTCTGTAGTTTGCCAATGAGGAAGTGAGCGAAGCCATTTAGTCCATTTTCCAAATATAGAGCAAGTAAAGTCGGGCCAAGAGAAATGTTTAATAATTTTTATGCCTGTGATCGGCACTTCTCTCTTCGCAGTGGAGGTTAGTTGTTTAAAGCACACAAAATTACCTGTATGCTTCATAAAGTAGCTTCCTTCAGGGACGAAGGCATTTTACCAACGTCTCAACTAAACGATTGGGTAAAATCAGATACAATCGTTTAAAACTTCAACAGATTTCACGACTCCAACAAATAATAGTTTCTCACGAGCAAAGAGTCCAGACGCTCTGTACGAAGCCAAGCGTAGAACAAGAGGCTGGTCATTACCAGGCTAGATCCAACCTGTTGAAAACTCTACAATGAACTGCTTGAAAGGAGAGTTTGTGGCAAGAAGAGAACAGATTTAAGAGTTTCACCATTTCTGATTGGAAGAGTTGTCAAATATTCATAAAATCATACCATGTTCTTGCTTTTTCCCAAATAGCAGTCAGATGCATGTATATATTTGGGTGTGTATGTAGTTTTGACCCTATTTGTATCACGGACCATTTGCAAAAAATTCAAATGCGTTCATCGAATTCTTGCATTTTTAGTTGTACCATCAGTCCAACCTGTAAAAAGGTTCAAATAAAAGCCAAATATTAATATTACATTATAATAATGTTAGACAGGGACTGTATTTTTTCCTTTATATTGATTTAATCTGTCAACTGTCTGCTCTTTAAGACAATACTTAGAGGAAACAAGGTGATGTTAAAGCCATCACGACTCAGATAAGTGAAGCACAAATTTCAGTTGCTTCTGGTGAATTTCATTGGTGTTTCGTTGACATTTATAGCCGGCTGTACTGCTGCTTTTCCCCACTGCCAGGACGAGTAACAGTGCATGCAAAAAAGCACAAAAAAAAAGAGAAAGAAAGAGCAGAAGGGTGTAATTATAGGCCATCGGCAGTGAAGAAAAGAGTAAAATTGAGGCTCAAAGATGGAGATAAACATGCCCTGTGACAGAGGGAAGCAAACTAATGCTGGCAGGGAGAATTTTGTGGAGAGGGGGGAGGACTGAAATGACAGTGCTCCTTATTATGTTAAAACCCAGTCATTTTCACTGGCTTTTGTTGAGGGACGATTATGCCACAGAGACAATTACCCTACCCTTGCCACGCTGAAAGGATATGGCATTTACCGCCACTGTATTCCATCGCAAGACATTTAACTTCATAATAAAAAAAAAATAAAAAAAAGGGCTGCAAGATGGTCCGGGCCTGATTGTGAGAGAGCCTAAAAGGCTTGCAATTAATCAGAGAAAGAAAAAGTTTTGTGAGTGGCGGGGATGGTCGTGTCAAGTTGACTTGACAAAGGGAACGAGAGGCGGTGATGAAACGAATCGGGCGAAACTTCAAGACCCTTCATCGAGCGCCGCGGCTGCTTGAAGCCACAAGTGTGTCTGCTGGTGAAGAAGGGACTTTCGGGGGACGTTCGTCGTCTCGTCGCGACTGCTGCAAACCATTATTCAGGCCCGTACATTAAAGGCTCTTATTATTCCACCATTCTGTTGAGAGTGGTGCTCTACATAATTTGACATGATCCTGTGCATTAATCACACGCGGCTCCTGTGCCGGTCTGAGTAACCAAGATTATTTCTTTCTCACTTAGAATCTATTTGAAGCCATTTTAAACTCTAAACCGCCTTAGAACTTATGCTAGGTATTGATTAGGGGTGTAATAATACACATATGTCATGGTTCAGTGAGGCATCATGAACTGAAACATAAAAACACCTTTGTTGCCAAGGAGACGCTAAGGTAAGTATGCAAGAAACTGTGTATTAAAGAATCCATAGCTTGCTTAGAACATTCCAGTCCAGGTTTAACTTATCTATTGCAGTTTTTTATGGTTGTCTTGGTTACCGTGTGGCCTCCTGCCGCTTCGCAGGTCCTTAACAAATGTTCGTTCTCAGTCTATTTAAGGTTCGCAGGTTTTTATATTCACGCAAACTTCACGATAACATAGTTCTTTGTGCCGAAACATTTGTTTCATATAAAACTCCAAACATCAACCAAACAATTTAAATCCCAATACCTTATTGTTTGTTGTTTGTTCACCTACAAACCTCTGTGTTTCTTCGAATACAGTGAACACTGTTGTGGTTCAAATGCATTACGTGAATGCACGCAGACCGGAGACCGCTCTAAAAGCTCTAAATGCAGGGCATTCTGGGTAAATAGGACCAAAACAAACAGAGTTTAGTGCTACAGCAGGAGAAATGGCTCGTTTACCAAAGACAAAACAGAAATCCTACAACTGCTGAAACCTGATGCTACTCCATTTCGTCTACATTTTGTGAAGAAAGAAGTTGCCCTCAGTGTCTTCTTCAATGTGGAGCTTTTTGTGGCGTTTCCTTCAGTGGTTCGTGGTGCAGCGCCACCACAGGTGAGGAGGTGAACAAGTCTTTTCAATTAGTTTGGTCCGTTGGACACAAGGCAGTGGGAAAGTGAAATGCACCAAATGAAAATGTGCAGTTTTTAGCACAGCGTGGACTAATGAATGTTTCTTTGCTGAAGTCATCAGCAAAGCGGTGTTAGTGTGGTGAACATAAAGCGGCAGCTAAACTGCAAAAGCAACAGGATTTTATTTTACAAAGCCCCACTCTTCCAGGGATGCAGCAGCCAGCTCTGGCTTTGTAATTACGCATTAAATTACAAGATATGGTAACCCGTTCTCAGATGTGGAGCTTATCAGAGACTGGTGTTGTCTCCAGCGCTAAAATGACACTCTGTTCCAAGGCAAGACAAAAAGAATCGAGTACATGGGACCGAAAAGCAAAGTTTAGCGAGAGGAAGGACAAGGACATCCCAGAGCTCTGGGGTGCACAGCAGATAGCAGACGTGGCCTTTGCTGTCAATGCGACGGCACGGCACTAATGAATGAACTAAATGCTGAGCTGGAAGGCAAGGGCCTCTTTGCACCCGAAATATACAGCCTGGTGATGGCTTTCATGAGAAAGTTACAGCTTCTTTCAAGTCAATTAGAGGGCAAAATTCTCACTCATGCCAACACAGCAGGATGTCACACTATTAGATATGTTTGCCTCTCTGTTAGTTATCAGTGTGAATTACTGCTGCCGTGCTATGTGAAGTTGATTAAACGTTGCCAAAACCGAGATCGCTAAACATTTTGTGAATTAAATACAATCTGTAAAGACTACATCTCTATAGCTAGCTAGCTAGGATAGATAGATAAAGGCAGTGATTTTGATTAATTAATTATAAGGATTTTAACGTGATTAATTTTTTCACCTGGAACCTTTGTATTTACACGTTTCTGGTACGCTCGTAAATCCGATGCACGGCTGAGACAGACAATAGTGATGGACGACAAAGCTGCTCCTCTCGGCCTGCTGGTTGGTAATATTTGCATAAAAAAAAAACGAGCAGACGCGATGCTGGAAAAGACAATTGTTGTGTTCAAGTTGTGCTAAAAGGAGCTAGCCTGTCAGCCAAGCTATTCAAACCTGAAGTAGCATCTCAAAGCTAACGCTAACGTCAGCGTCCACAGTATACATTTGTGAAGCAGTATTTTTTTAAAGAAGCTTCCTGAAACACTTGAGAGCTGAATGGATTCTAATAAGCCTGACCCAATAAGCAATAAATCAATTTATTGCATGATAAATTAAAATGACCTTGATAATTACCATTCTGATTGATAATTTTTGAAGGCCAGTTTTATTTACAGAGAGAGTCTATCGTTTCTGCTATGTGTGGATTTCATTTCCATTTTATTTATTGTTTTTAACTTGTCTGGTTTTATTTTCTTGTTTTGTAATTGTGTTAAATGTTCTTTACAAATTAAGGTTCTTTGAGAATTTGAGAGAGCAAACTTGCATTATTATGCAGTTGTCAATAAATAATATAATCGTTTATCGCAATTATTTTAGGGACAATTTATCATCCAGGAAGTTTGTTATTGCGACAGGCCTTGGTGTCATAGAGCTTTACACCAATCTGATGAGTCAATAACCTAAACAACAGATTAAAAACAAGAAATACTGTTGTTGCTCAGCGGATATATCCATTTATTCAATAATGTAACAGAAATTAGTTTTTCAATTGAAGATTTTGCTTATTTTATATATAAATGGTTTGATAAAAATGCAAACAATTGATTACGGACACCACAATTAGCTATAAGACATTTTAATCAAGTCCCACCACCTGTCTTCAGTTTTTCTGAGATCAAAGTTGCTAACCCGTTACCTTCAGCAGCCTGGCACAGCGATTCAAGATTTTATAGTAAAATGAAAACACTAGAGGGAATCTATTGAAGCCAAGAGATAATTCAGAATTCAAAAATACCGTATCTTAAAACACTGGCACCCATTTAGGTCAGGTCATTTTAAAGGACTAGTTCTTCCACTTGCCTAATTTTTCCCCTATAAACTCCCAGAAAATGAGAACAGAGCGTACCATCTGGAGCTCGGCTCAGAAGCGAGATGACATGCCTCCTTTTCACAGGAGCCCAGGAACAGGGGAGCTAATTGGGCTCTAATCAGTCGCCGCGGCTCCTCGCGAGGTGCCGTTCCGCTCAGTCTGGTAGGATAGAAATAGAGGAGCCGTGTGAAATCAAGATTCAGGAATGGGGTTCAGGGCCAGGTTGTCAGCTGACTGGAGCGACGGGAGGCAGAGGAAGCCTGGGGATGTGTACGAGCGGGCCAAATCGCCGCGGGCGATCCGTCCAGACGCTCTGAGATATGTGCCAAGTAGCGTTTACATGAGCTAATGAAAGATTTCTCAGCTTAGTGCTTTTAAACTGTTTTCACTTTGTATTCTGCTGTGGCTACTTTTTTTTTATTTTACTTTTCCTTTGTGTTAACATGTCACCCATAAACGGCCAGGAACAAGCTAGAAAGGAACAAGCTAGAAAGGAACAAGCTAGAAAGGAACAAGCTAGAAAGTATTTGTCGAACATTTTCCTGCTTACTTTACGAGTACCTATGATTCTATTTCTGTTGAATCTACTTGGATACAGCATGTTGTGGAGGTTTTCATTTAAAATGCATGTCGTATTTAGTGCCACAGGTGGTTATGTGTTCTCTATGACCCTGTTTGTTCTCAACCATATCATTACATCTTGTGAATAACAGCGTTTCCCTAACACGCAGGGCATTTGGAGCTATACACTCGAGTGGGAGGATGCGTTCCAGAGAAGGGGGGTTTTATGCATCATCTGTGGGTTGTTTCTCCATATACATGCAATTTAAAGCATGGCTGTCGAAAGGGTTGAACTATTAGCGCATCAGATGTATAATCAGTTCTAGAACAGGAAGCCGCAATAAAGGTAATTGTCTCGGAGACGTTTGTGGAAATTAAAACCCGGGAGTGAAGTTTGTGGCGCTTAAGGTTGCTGAGCAAACATTCGGTTCGGAGATGACGCGGTTTTTTTCTGTGTCCGCACATTAGTCTCAAAGCGGAGGATGCAAACGTCGTCATTGTAGTCATTTACTCCTGACTGAAAAATGTTGATGCACCTGTGAAAATACAGAAAAAATTAGACAGGCCACGTATATTAAAAAAAAGAAAAAAAAATAATATAGAGGCATAAAAATTCATTGGGTGAAGAGTAAACTGTTTGCAGGTGATTATGTATGAGGAACAAAAAAATTATTCACCCCCTTAAACAGAAGTATAATTACAGAAATAACTACATGATGAGATGTTTTCTCTCTGTAGAGCATGCTGACAGCTTCTACTATTTTTATTTTTCTTTCTTGCAGGAAAAACAAACTCAGCTGTTCTGAAAGTCGCAGTGTTTGACAGGTTGCTTGACTGTTGTTAAAATGGGACAGTGAAATGGACGTGTTAGATGTTGACCGTGTGTTAGAATGCTCTGTTGAAGTCTTTAACGTTTTGTCAGGCTACAACCACAAACTTCAATGTATATCATTATGTGATAGACCAACAGAGAGCAGTGCATTATTGGTCTTTTCTTGTCCTGCTAGGAGGCAAACGTTCACTCCGTTCTGAAGCGTCTAACAGGTTTTCTTCCTGGGGTTGCCCTGTATTTAGTTTCATCCATCAACTCTGACTGGCTTCCCTTTATCTGCTAATGAAAACACAGCGCGACCATGCTTCTTCAGCTGTGGGGATGATGCGTTCAGGGGCACGCGCATGTTTAGTTCTGAGCCACACACAGCGATTATGAACTTAGTCTTACATTTGAGTTGAACAGGCTTGTGGCAAACTAATGGCAACATCTCTGAGGCGTGGCTCTCCATTGCCGGCTACATATTCTTGTAGATGTGCCATGTTTTGAGATGATGGATTGAACGATGTTCTGATACTCTGCTTTAAACTCTGCAGCATCTTTTTGATCCTGCATGCACACCCGTTGTCATAGCAACTGACTGACAACAGCTTCACTCGTGTATCAGGTTTCAACACCAACAAAACACACAAACACATTCCACACAAAGAACAGAGCACTCAGTCCGTTAGAGGATTGTTTCAGGCTTGATGTTTGTTTTGTGATTATTGATGAATGACTGCCTGAACACAACGGTGGTTGATTAGCCAATTTAACCACCTGCTCTACTGACAATCTGTCTGGAAGGTGGCATGCGGTTTGCGCTTTTGTTTTGTTACCTGAACCACAGCACACCCAATTCTGCAGCACATGTTCATGTTAAGATCGTCAGAGTCAAACCAACCAAAACGAACCAACGAACGCCCCCCCCCCAAATTTTTTTAAATTAAACCTTTTCCTAACCTGTGAAATGTAATGTAGTACCTTGGTATCTAGTTGTCCTGGTGTGACAATTATCAGTGAAGCATTGTTCCTTTTTCTTTTATATATTTAAGATTTAGGATGTTATGTTGACAGCTAAAAACAGTGGCAGTCATCAATGGTGAGCAGATTTTTGTACGTGTGATGTCTAGTTGCAGTATGTCTACATTTCAAAACCATGTCCATTTTTTTTTTTTACTTTTCACAGTTTTGCATTACTTTGTGTTGTTCTATCACATAAAATCCAAAGCCAACACATCGAAGTCTGCGGCCGTAATCTGACAAAACATAGAAATGTTTGAGGGATGTGAATACTTTTGCAAGCCAGTGCGTTACTGCATATTGACTAAAGATGAAAATGAAGACCAAGAACAAAAACCCAAACCTAATCTTACGGCATTCAACTTTTCACATACACCATCCCTTTCTCTTTAGAGACAGCCTTTAGAATTAATCGCACAATTATGTGTAAGGCAGGGAAGCTAAGTAACACGGGAAAGAATGTAAATAGGATTCTGTGGCAGTGAAAGATACAAAGTGGTCTAATTAAATCCCTCTCGATGTGAATTTAATTTCCCCAGGCCTCATGGCATCCTGTCAGTGACAGGAGAGCCTCCTCTCTTTGTCTCCTTCTCAGCAAATTGCAATTAGGGAGTGGGTGTATCTTGGCGTGCTAGTCAATCACGGTTAAAGCTTGCATTTAAGAGATGAAAGTGGCAGTATATTGACTTCGGTCCTTCCAATGGACTGTCCATTGAAAGCAATGGACAGTTAACAGTGATATCGATTCTTGCTTTATATGCTTGTTTTGTGTTTAGAAACTGGCCATGGAGTTTCTTAAATATTGATATACTCCACAAGCTCTTTGCGCTTGAGCAAAATCTCCGGTCAGTCAATCTGTTGCCATGGTTTTTGTGTCATTTGACAACACAAAGACTGTTCCTTTTTCTATCACTGATCATTGTGCTATGAGAAACTGCTAACTAGGCGCTTTCAGGCTTTCATCTAGTTTATTAAGCAGCCTCAAGATTAAATGGGAAATGGGAGCAGCAGCAAAAGTAAATTCTCCTGTGGAAAAGGAGCAAAAACACCAACAAGCTTCTCATGTGGAACCCTGAAAATAAGTTAGACAACCACAAATTCTTTAACAAACCACTTACAGGGTTCCTACACATCTTTTATGCAGACTTTTTACACTTTTCCCAAACAAAAAACAAAAAAAAAAAATCATAAATCATATTTGGTCATTTTGTACAGGAGTGTTTAACTGCCGGAGGTAGGAAATGAATGCAGGAGCAGAATCTCGTTAAAACGTCAAACTTTGTCGATATGGTGAGCTATAAAACTTTCAGAAAGGAAAAAAGTTCCTCTTGTTAAGAAGATTTATATTCAAAATAAACACATAATACCCAAATATATTCTTGTTTAATTAAAAAGGTCATAACAGTAAGACGGCGACGACTCCTGGGATGTTTGAGTGTCGACCAGAAGAAACAGAACGAAAAGAAACAGAAGTGTCTTGAGAATGTTCTTGTTTCAACAGGTTTTGTACATCTTTAGCTTTTCCGTTTCAGCATGTTTTGTATCTCGTTTGATGTTACGTGAGATACTGCTTCTGAATTTACTTCCTAGCTCTGGCAGTAAAAAGCATTTCCGTAAAGGGCTACGTTTTTCAACTTTGGGAAATTTTCTGAGTTTCAAAACTTTGAAATTTATGACTTTTGAAACTCCAAGTTTTTTCTACCAAATTTGCGACTTTTTAAACTCAGAAATTTCCTTTCAATGAGTCAATGAGTTGAGTCCTCATTTTGTTCCATCTATAATGGCCCTAATACACGTTTGTACTGGACTGTAGTTTTAAACAATTGGATCTGATTTTACCCAATCGCTAACATTTGGCATGACTTACGTAATG
>NW_006800181.1:0-82476 GCF_000485575.1 Poecilia formosa
CCTAGCAACCTCAGCAGAGCCCAGCCGGTTACTTGGCAACCCAAGCAGAACTCCAGCCAAGGGGGCGGGGCCAGCAGCAGTTTATTTGGATTTAAAGAGACAAGAGGCTCTAAAACAGCTGATTGTGCCAAAAATGTAATGAACATGTTTTTTTTAAGCCCATAAGCCAATCCTAACCTGTTCAAGAAAGTATAATAGATGACCTTTACTATGTGAGCTCTTCAAACTGCCTCTTTCAGCTACTTCCTGTGTTATGAGGACATCCTCAACACACATGCTGACCCAGACTCAGAGAACGAAGACGCCTCCAACGATAACGTGGTGAGGATGTGGTCCATCGGTCAGTGGGTGCAGGTGAAGCCAGAACGGACTACAGATGACATATACGACTGGTAAAGCTGAAATCCATCAGTATACTAATTTTTCTTCATGCTTACTTTGAGAATTATTTTTAAGAAACCACAATTATTAAGCCGGGGTTCATTGAAATCATGGAAATGCTTGAATTTCAAGGTTTGGAAAGTGATTGATTTCTATATGAAATCCCTGTAAATGCATGACATTTTTGTAAAAAAGTGCAATCTAACGTCTGATAAAAAGCTTGAATTTGGAAAATGTTATTTACGGTTCAACTGGGTGCATTTTTTCTCAGTGTCTAAAGTTAAATCATGCTAAGCTTTTATTGATTAAGTTAAAATGATGTAAATTATATTTTGTATATTGTGTTTAAGCATTTGATTGGAGCTTTAAGGTACTTTTGCCCTAACACAGTTTATTTGGATTGTTCCAAAGTAATGAATATTTACCATTTCTAATTACCTCAATTACTTATTAATGTGTGATTAAAACAAAAGTTTCTTATATGTTATATGTTAAACAACATCATTGAAACTGTGTAGGGAATTGAAACGGTTTCTTTTTGTATTCTTTTATTGTTTTAATCTCCAACGTGCTTGAAAACTTACCTTGAAAATGCCTGAAAAATCCTAGATTTTTACTGAGGGAAAAGCGTGTGAACCCAGTACGTCTGTGTTTCGCGACGTCTCGCTCTGGTTTCGTTCCAGGATCTTGTGCGAAGTCCCCGAGGCCAGCTATCGCAGGCTGCTGTTCCTGGGCCGCAACGAGCCGTCCAGCTGCACGGCGACGGACTATCTGCAGCAGCTGCTGCTGACGTGCCACGCTGACTGAGGTCTGGCCTGCAGGAGGAGCGCACACACACACGTTAGTTAATGCACGGCAGCAGCTGCTGCTGCCTGGAGAAAACCTGGAGTGTCAGGATGTAGCTTTGAAGCCATCAGGCTAAACTGATATTCGGTTCTGATCAGAAGTTTCATCTGAATAGCATGACAATTTTGGGCTTGGAAATAAAGATTTGAAAGGATTTTCCTTTCCCTTGATTGAAGATACATCTTAAAGGATTTTTAAACACTAACCAACATTTGGTGGAAATATATCTATATGTAAAATTTAGATTTATATTGTTTTTGTAGCTGTTCAGATTGGCCCTGGCTTCATTGTTTGGTTTTCTGGAGAGGGCTCAGGTTTTAATAATTTCACTGCAAAAACACAAACTCAAAGTATTTCTAGTGAAAATGTCTTAGTTCACTTGAAATAAGACAAAACTAACTTACAAGCAACTTTTAAGCAAGTGATAGGAGTTTAAGTCAACAATTCCTTAATATTGATGAAAAAGTTCCAGATTATTTCACTTATAACATTTTTATGAGTAAAATAACCTGCCAGTGGAATTAGTACTTTCTTATATTCAATATTGATGAATTTGTGACTTAAAAAAGCTAATATCTTGCTGAAAAGTTGCTTTGAGTTAGTTTCCTCTTATCTCAAGGGTACTGAGACTAGACGAAAAAATACTTGGTAAGATTTTGTGTTTTTGTCGTGTTTCAGAAATTTTTTATGATGTTGAGGCCTGAAGTGTTTATGAAGCTTAATATTAGTCGGATAAAATCCTTACCAAACCAGTTTTAATGTTTTGGGGATCTTTGTTCTGCCGACACACTCAGCGTTGATCATTTAGCTGCGGATAAGAAGGAAGGTTGAAGAGTTTCTAAGTCGTCCTCTTCATTTTTTCCTCCATGTTGTGCCATCAGAACCCTCAGCACGATGCTGACATCCATTTAGGTTGTTTTGTAATTTTTCTAACCTGGGAAAGTTAAAAAGCAGCACCAATGTTTAGAGAATGTAAATTTCTTTTTACGAATGTTTTTTACTGCACATGTTTGCTGCCAATCCTGTTCTTTATGGATTTGTAAAAGTATAACTTTTCTCTGTAGATTGTTTTTAAGAGTTGCTGTTTGGTGCAAATAAATCCAGGCATGTTATAAAAAAAAAAAAAGTATTTTATTTACATGAAACATTGCATTGAAATGATTACAATCACAAATTTTCTCAAAAACAAAACGGAAAATATCACAATTTAAACGAGCTGCCATTGTTTTGGAGGAAATTGTCCCTTTTGCTTCACTTCAACAGGTTGGTTTTAATAACAAACAGGCCAGATTTGATGTTTTAATAAATTAACATCTGAGTGAAGAAAATAACTCTGATCCTGAGAAACGACTGCAGTCCTTTTCGGGCCACTTCTGTTTTCCTTGAAATATTAAAAACTCATCGCTTCTACATGGACAAGGGAAGGCAATTTAAGTATAAAGAATAAACACCTATAAATCATTTTAGTAGCTACTCAGTAAAATCTATATAGAACTCTGCTGCTATACTTCTAAAACTCTGACGTAGAAAAGTAAAGTAGACTCTGCTCAATACAGTGATCAGTCTTTAAACGGCACAACTACAAACGCTACACAAACCTGGTTGAGCATCTTGGATCAGGAGTCTGCAACCTTTACAAAATTAAGAGCCGCAAATGTAACAAAACCTTCAAAAAACTAAAAGTTTTTCAGAAATGAAAATTTAAAACTTCGCCTTTTTATTTCTGTGTTCAGATTTTAAAATAAAACATTTGCAAAAAATAAGGCGGATACATTTCCTTATGTAAGATGTTGAAATTTTAATAAGTGATATAATCTTTTAGTGCTACTAAAACTTTTTAATCAATATTCAATAATTATTGACTTAAAACAAGCTGCTGAATCTGGTTGAAAAGTTACTTTTGTCTTATTTCAAATGTGCAGAGAAATTTTCACTAAAAACCAGACCTGTTACAGTCCTGCTAAATAAGACTTATTAGAGCCGCATATGTTACATGACCAGTTTTAAAAAAAGAAAAAATATAAAACAACCTAAAACTTTTGGTAAGCGTCTACTTAAGGAAATTTGTTGCCATTTTTAAAGATCCTGGTTTTTAGAGCTTAAAGAAAACATTTGCATAAAATAAACTTCTGGAAACTGAACATGATTTCCAACTTATTGACAGAAATAATAGATCTATAACACTATCACAATATTTTAGTGTCATTTTATTGTGGACAATCAATTTATTACATAAAAAAAAACTGTTGAAATCGATGCAAGCCAGGTTTCTTAAGAGCTGTTGAAGGTCTAAAAGCGCTCTAGGTTGCAGACTCCAGTCTTAGACGGATATGAAACAGAGAAAACTGAAAATGTTTGAAAGCTACTAAATTTGACGTTTCTGTGTCTGCTGCCAAGAACCAACAGGAGAAAAGGAGCCGCAGCACGTCTGATATTAGAGATCCATCAGATTTAATGTAAACTGGGTAACTTTTCCTGAACTGGTCTGATTTGTGATCGACAGGTCCGGATTTAAATCTCCCACCTTTTTTTGCTCCCTAAACACAACAACAAATTAGAGATAATCCAATATTTCCCAACTTTTCAGCGAGATCCAAAACTACTTCTATCAAAGATCCTTCAGCATATTAGTGACGTTTTATCCCCAGAGGGGGGAAAAAAAAGAAAGGAAATAAAGAAAGCTGGAAATGGTTTTTATCCAGTTAAAGTCAAATCAGTGCATTTCTAAGTTCCAGGTTTAACATGAGCACAGACTGACAGACACGCAACAGGACAGTCCAACATGGAGAGACAAACGGCTGCACAGGCCATGCAGCTTTTCACAGTTTTAACAACAATCAGAAGACTCAAAGTTTCAGTTCATCTTCACAGCAAAAGCTGTAAAAAAAAAAACAAAAAAACAAAACAAATCTGGAAAACTTTCCTGAACATGAGGAGTGCATCAAGCTTTTAAACGACGACGACGAGCCGTTTGTGCTTCGTTTCTGGAAGAGATCCAATCACTGCAAAAACGCAAAATATTCTGACAGTACAAAGTATTTTTGTCTGCTTTCTTGTGCAAATATCTTAGTGTACTTTTAATACAAAACTAAACTGACTTACAAGTTAACAAAAGTAACATTTAAGCAAGATACAGGTTGTTGTAAGGCAATAATTCCTTAATGTTGATGAAAAAGTAGCAGCTCTACTGTTAGATTATTTAACTTATAACATGGGGAAAATATCTTATAAGTGAAATAATCTGCCAGTGGAAGTAGTACTTTCATAAAACTAATATTAAGGAATTATTTGCTTAAAACTAACTCCTATGTTGCTGAAAAGTTATTTGTATGTTAATTTGCACCATGTGCTAAAATCGCCAAGTTGAAAATACTTGGGGCCACAATTTGTATATTTTTCCCAGTTAAAACCAGAAAATAATTTTATTGTGAAGTTTTTCCTTTTTACCTGCTCTGAAAGATTAACATGTAATATTCTACATATGAAAAGTCATTAAAAGTGACTCAAAGTTGGACAGTTTCCTAAATTGTTGGTCAAGATGTCATTTTTTAGTTTATTCCAAACATGAGAACAGTCTTTGACAATACTTGACTGGATTTAGTTTATTTTAATTATTTGATGAAACTAAATCTATTTTTGAGTAAAACGTCATTGGGAGATTTGTGGCCCTACTTACTATGAACAATAAAAACAACATGGCTAATAAAAGAAAAAACACTTGATTTGTGTCTAAAACTATTTAAGATGTAAATTGATCATCAAAAATCTCATAAAAAAGAAAAAGTCTCCCTCTGTGTCGGCTCCTTTTGCTGATATTTCTAGGCTGCATCCAGGACCACTCCTAACTACTCAACGGGCCGCAAACGGCCCCTGGACCGCACTGTTGACACCCCTTCACAAGAAACTAGACAAAAACACTTTGGTAAGATGTTGTGTTATTGCAGTGCTCTGAAAGGTCAGGCTAAGGTCGTCTCATCCACCAGTTTTCTTTTTCAAACCAGAGCAGCACAATAAAAAAAATACAACCTTTTCAAAATTAACTTCAAATTGCATTTAAACAGTAACGCATTTGAAAACAGAAGGATTAAGGCCTTATCAGAGCCGCGCTCCAGTGTTTCATCAAAAAGCTCATAAGCAGATTGAGATCAAACGTTTTCTTTAATCTAAAAAATAAACTTCACCAGTCGGCTGTGATCAACAGGAAGTCCCTTATACCCACCTGATCTGGTCTGAAATATTTATATTTATATTACTTCAAGAGTTTAAGTGCAATCTGCTAGAAGACCAGTAAACTAAGGATTCAAACAGTCTCGCCTTTCATTTGATGAGGAACCGAACCGGTCGGCTCGGTTCGGTCGTATCCAGTGTCGGTGAGCAACACCTTCCTATTGTGACCTCACGACCCGATGCGTGCGAGGCATCCAGTGTGAAGGCGAGCGACTGGCGCCATGATGCGTTCGTGTGCGCTCAGATTTCTGTGGGGATCATGAAGCCCGATGAGTTGGACACTACGAGCAGAGGCAGTTTGTGGAGCTGAAGGAATCACTTCTAGAGCCGAGTTGCTGTCTGTTCACATCAAATATGAAGCTTTCGATTAAAAAAAATGAACCCAAACTTGATAGATTTTTATATCGTGAAATCTGCCAACAGTTTTGACTCTTTTTTTTTTTCTCCAAGAGTTGAATCACCACCTACACTGCAAAAACAAAATAATTTAACCAAGTACTTTTGGTCTAATTTCTAATGCAAATTTCTCACGTGAAACAAGACAAATCTATCAAGTAACATTTCAGCAAGATAATTAATTTAATATTGATGGAAAAAGTTCTAGTTCCACTTATAACATGGGAAAATGTCTTGGTACAAGTGAAATGATCTGCCAATGGAACTAGTACTTTTTCATCAATATTAAGGAATTATCGACTTAAAACAAACTCCCATGTTTTTTGCGAGTTAGTTTTGTCTTATTCCAAGTTTACTAAGATATTTGCATTAAAACCAGAGCAGAGTACTTGGTAATGTTTCGTGTTTTTGCAGCGTAAAAGCCCTTATTAGGGGTAAGAAAACCCCAATCCCATCCACAGTGGGCCTAATCCAGGATTAGCTGACAGCAGCTGAACGCCGCTGCTGTTTGACAGGTGTTGTGGTTTTTACGATGCCTTTAAGTGCCTTTGTACATCTACACACCTGTTTGGATCGGAAGCTCTCAACAGGAAGAAAGTGGTTAAAAAAGGGACAGATTTTTTTTTTTAAGTGTCACTATAATTAACTTATACAAGAAATAAAGGCCAAGTAGAAAAATGTTTACACTTTTTTTTTACTCTTTTGGGTAATTTTTTGCTGAATAAAAGTCAGATTTGCTCTCAGGTGGAGTCTGGTCTCCAGTTTTTGTAATTTTTCACCATCAAAACCTTTAAATCCAAACTGTGAGAAAACAAACACTTGTTATTCACTGCAAAAACAAAATCTGAATCAGTTTTGTCTGGTTTTTAGTGCAAATCTCTCATTAAACTTGTAATAAGACAAATAAAACTTTCAAGTAACTTTTTAGCAAGAATTAGGAGCTTGTTTTCAGCCAGTAATTGTTGATTAATAAATTCTACTGGCAAATTATCTAACATACGATGTGAGAAAAATGTCTTGTTATAAATGAAAAAAAAATCTGCCGGCAGAATTAGTACTTTTTATAAAGATTCAAGAATTATTGACTATAGTTTAGATTATTAAAAAGTTACTTGTTATCCGTCTTATTAGAAGTATCAAACTGCATTTGCCCCAGAAATTAGATCAGGAATCTGCAACATTTACAACCTTAAGAGCCAAATTTACCTTTAGTTAGGATAAATAAGAGCCACAAATATTACATGATTTTAAAAGAAGACAGACAATTTTTTTTACATAAATATCCAATCCATATTTGTAATTTAAAATAAACTTCATTTTATTTTTTTAGTTTTAAAATAAAGAGAAAGGAAAATTGATATGTTTCCTTCTGTGGGATTGTTAAATTTATAGAAAATGAAAAACAAAACATGATTTGCAACTTAAAAATATAATACATCTAAATCAATCACTGGTATTTTTAGTGTCATGTTGTTGGAAATTAATTTACTACATGAAAACAGCTGTTTAAACCAACATTTGTGATTAAATTTATATTTTAATCTATTAGTTGGTTCTTTATTAATTTAAGAGATTTATTAAGAGCCACTGTTGAAGGTCCAAAGTTGCAGATGCCTGAACTAGACAAATACTGGGTAAGATTTTGGTTTTTGCAGTGCATCTCCACAACTACCCCTTAAAGCTGCAGTATGTAACTTTCATAAAAAAAAAAATTAAAAAAAAGTTTTTACATATTTGTTAAAACTTTCACTGATGGTGTGAGATTCAAAAAGTAAAAAAAAAAGAAAAAAAAAGAATAAACTGCTTTTCCTTCTCCCAATGCCAACTAGAAAACCAGTCAGGACCAGGTGCAGGGTCTTAGTACTGTCAATCAAGCTTGTGTACATGCCATTTATATTCTCCCCCCTTTCCTCTCTGTTATACTGCAGTTGCTTCACCACAACAAATCCTGTCATGAATGCTCACACTGGTGGATGAATGATTTTCCTGGAATGTTAAGTTGTTTCTTAGCCTTCAATACATTTAGCAGCACACACATCAGGTAGATTGACAGCGCCAGGACCCTCCTCCTGGCTCTGATTGGTTGTTATTTTCACAGATTATCCGTCTCGTATTACACCATCATGATGTCTGAATAGCTTTAATAAATATGTAAAAACATTCACACAGCCTCAGTGATGCGTCTCCAGCTCCACCACCGTCCACTCGCCCTGCGGCGAGCTGCCGGTGGCCTCGGGGGAGAAGCTGCTGACGGAGGTGACTGTGGCAGACGGAGGGGTGAGCGGGGGCAGCAGGCTGGGCCAGAGGCTGCTCTCCAGGGGGCTCAGGGTGCCCCCCGCCCCTCCAGGCAGCAGCAGCAGGGAGGAGCACCCGTCCCCGTTCAGCAGCAGCGTCTGGTTGATCAGCTGCTGGACGATGTCCACCTTCTTCCCCCAGTCCAGGTCGAGGGGCGGCGGTTGCTCCGGAGACGGTCGGTCAGAGTCGCAGCTGGGACACATCTGTTCGTGTGGATCCGGTCCAGGTTGGGTCGGGTCTGCATCCGGGTTCTGCTCCGGCGTTTCTTCGTCTTCGCTGCTCTCCAAGGCTTCATAAATGGTGCAGAGTCCAGACGAAGGGGACAGCAGTGCAGTCTGGGATTTGTTGGATTGCTGTAGCTCTTGCTGCCACTGCATGATCTGCTGTCTCTGCTGCAGCTCCTGTTGTTGCTGCTGCAGCTGCAGTTCCAGATCTCTCCTCTGCTGCAGCAGCTCCTCCTCTTCATCCTCTTCCCTCCTCCTCCTCTCCTCATCTGCCTTATTCCTCTTTATTTCTTCTTCTGCCTCGTCTTTCTTCTTCCTCTGCTCCTCCTCCACCCTCCTCTTCCTCTCCTGCTCGGCCTCCTCCAGCGGCCGACTCTGCTGCGCCCGGCGCTGCTGCAGCTCCAGCAGCTGCCTCTGGTGCTGCTCCAGCCTGCGGAGCTGCGGGCTCAGCGCCTGCTGCCCGAGGTTCCGGGGCGGCAGGTCGGTGCAGGTCAGCTTGGGCGAAGCAGCGGCGCTGATGACGGGTTTGACGAGGTCGCAGAAAGTTCTGGGGTAGGATGAGTGATCGCGGCGGTGAGGGTGTGGGATCGCCACGAAGCCTGTTGGTGACAGGAAGCAGAAAACGCCTCAGAGACGGAGCGCAACGACCGAAAAATGTGTTTTTATCAGTAATCCAGTTCAAAAAGTCAAACTGTTTCATAACAGGGAACAAAATGATTGTTGGTTCTCAAATTCACCATCTCGGAAAACAATACACTGCAAAAACAAAAAGATCTTAAGAATTTTTAGTTGATATTACAATTATTTTTAGTACACTTAAGACAAAAACGTAAAAGTTTTTCAGCAAGATGGAGCTTTATTATTGAGAACAGTTTTTAAAAATACTAGTTCCACCATCAGCTTATTTAAATTAAAATAAGAAAAATATCTTCTTATAAGTTACATAATCTGTCAGTGGAACTAGTCATTTTTAAAAATAAATATTCAAGATCAAAACAAGCTGAAAACTTACCTTGAAGTTATTTTTGTTCTAAATCAAATGTACTAAAACGTTTGCAGTACAAACTAGACAAAAAACTTGGTAAAATTTTGCATTTTTGCGAGACAAACACTGAAAACCTCACCAAGTATTTTTATCTAGTTTCTAGTGCAAATATGTTAGTATTAAGACAAAAATAAGTTCAAAATAAGATAGAGCTTATTTTGAATGAATAATTCCTTTATTTCACTTTGACATTTTTTAAATGTTATAAGTGAAATGATCTTCCAATGGAAAATATTCATTAATATTAAGGAATTTACGTAAAACAAGCTTGCAAATTACTTGTAAGTTAGTTTTGTTTCATTTCAAGTGTACTATTTGTCTAGAAACTAGACAAATAGTAGGATTGTGCTTTTGCAGTGTGCACATGGTTCTTTACACTGCAAAAACTTAAATATATTCGTACAATTGAAAACGCAAAACACACAACATTTCTGGATTTTTTTTCACTTATGTTTCCAATCTAAGTGAAAATCTAGGAACTTTTAGTCTTAAAAGAAGCTTGTATGTCTTGCTGTGAAGTTGCTTGCAAGTTATTTTTTGTCTCGTTTCAAATGCAACATATTTGAAACTAGAAACTACACAAATATAGTTGGAAAGATTGTGTTTTTACAGTGTACCATTACTATGAAGCATGGTGGTGGCAGAGTAATCCTCTGAGGTAAACATGTTGAGTTTCACTTTTTGAACTAAATTGCTGAAATAAATTATTTATAGAGAAACATCTGTTGAGCAGCACAGAGACAGACCACAGCTGTGAGGAGCAGCAGAAGGATGCACTGCAAAAACAAAATGTTACCAAGAATTCTTGTCAAGTTTCCAGTGCAAATATGTTTAAAATAAGACAAATAACTTTGTTTTCAGCAAGATAAATGTTTAAATTGATAAGTCTTTAATAGACAAAAGTATTAGATCCACTAGTAGATTTTTTCACTTAAAAAAATCTGCCAGTACTTTTTTTTTTAACCTATTAGATTATTATTAATTTTTTTTTACAGAAAACAAGCTTATGTATTTTGCTGGAAAGTTACTTTAGGTGCACTTACATATTTGCAGATGAAACTAGACAAAAATACTGGGTAACATTTGTGTTTTTGCAGTGTGTGTGAAATAAAGAAGGTCGGTCCTCATACCAGAGGAAAAAGTGAAAGGATTGTGAAGCCAAGCTCAAGAGTTTTTCCGTTTGCCTACAGCCCCAAAACAACCAGCAGTAACCGTTTTATTTTCTTACTTATATAAACAGAAAACTGTATTTTTGTGCAGCAGTGGCAGAACAGGCTCATTATTTACTCAGAGAGCCAGAGTGAGGTGATTGGGGGTGGTCAAGTGTTGGGAAATTTGTGCAGAGAGCAAAAGTGCAAACCCATTTTCTTTTCTCAGAAATGAGACCCAGAAAAGAAAGACTTTAGTGCAAAAAAAGAAGCCAAACTTCCTGTATATGCAATCAGCCCGGTGAGACGTAGACACCCACAGAGACGCTCTCAACGAGCTCAACAACAAATCACCAGTGTATAAAGTTCAGTTAGTCCACCTCGGATGCATGCAAAAGCTCCCCCATGCATTGACAGACATACAGGGAAGCACAAACAGCTTGGCTTCAGCTGGGAAACGCTCACAGCTGGATTTCATTTCTGCACACAAAGCCCCAGAGCCGAGCTATTTGGCTGACCCTGAACGCATCATCCCATCAACATGAGGCGCAACTCGTTGTGCAGCGGTGACATGCAGAAGCTCAGTGCAGCAAAAACAAACAAACCAACCAACAAGGAGGCATAACAGCAACAGACCCAAAGGGAGGGAAATTACAGTTCTGGAGTTCTGTAACGTAGCCGGGCGGATCCTGAGGCGACCCGGTCCGGTGGAGCGAACCGTCAGCCGCGTTCTTCTGGTCGCAGATCGATGGCGTCTTTGTTGTGGTCAAAGGTTTTGATCTTCAAGGTTTTACAGGAAAGTCACAACTTGTGGAAATGAACATGAATACAAGTCGACATGCAGCAGCAGCAGCAGCATTTTTTCAAGATGTTTTATTCAGCAAAGGATATTTTAATTTACTTATTGCAGAAATGCTTTTTACATAGAAAACCGTTCAGGCATCAACAGGTGAAGAGTTTTCATGTAGGAAATGCCAAACCAAACGTGTAACTTAACCTAGTCGGTTTAAATTCTGTAAAAATCACCTTTTGCTTCAATGCACTGAGTTAAGAAGAGACGTTTTTCACGTTAGACGCATCAAAAAATGATTGAGCATAAACTAAAGGATTAGTTAGCATTTTAAAGTTTACATTTTTATTTGAATTCACTTGAATGTTTTAATGTGTTTCTAATATTGCATAAAAAGGCTTAAGTGTGAATGTGACTACACACTGCTGGTCAGCTGGCTGATATAATACCTCAGCACTTTTCCCTTGCTAGACCAACATATGTGGTTTTTAGTGAACAATGGCATAGAAAATAATGTTTCCAAAGTTAATAATTAATTAATAATTAATAATTTAAAGTTAATAATTATTAACTTTAAATGTTCTTACAGTCATTTTTAGGTACAGGACAGTTTGTCTATTAAAACCAAATTGGCTGCAGAATTTGCAAACTGTGTGTCTTAATTGAATAAGACAAACGTGCAAAACCCCTTTTTTCAGTTTTGGATTTACAAGATAAAAGAAATGCGACATGCATTTAAAAATTATGTCTCGTGTTCTCTTTTTAATATTTCATTTTGTCCTGCAGGTACTTTTAAGTTAAAGATTTTGGACCATGTAAACTAAACTAAATAAAAGCATGTGATTATTTTAAAGATTTGGTTCCGAAATACTTTGATTCTGTTGCATTGGCTTCATCAACAAACCTCAATGATCCCACACAAACAAATTCCTGCAGTGGAATTTTCTCATTTCAATAACGGTACAGTAAGAATACATGATGGTAAAAAAATCGAATCTTTATTTAAAGCTTTAATGTTCATTATTCCAAAGGAAAAGGAGGGAAGAAGTTGGTACAATCATAAGTGCAAAAAGACTTGGTTAAAGAAAAGTACCCATATATAGTAAGAGCAGCTCCAAAACAGCAAACAGTCTTATTAGTTCTGCTTATTAAAAAACATACAATGATAAATGTGCATGGAAATGTGTTAAACAATTCATTCCACAGTTGTTTTGATATGTTTTCACTGTAAACAGACGAGTCACATCCATGCCACATAATTCTGCATCAGATAAAACAGACACCAAAAACCCAGCGCACGTCGATTAAAGGTAGACGCACCAAGCTATTGCACATACAGGAGTTACTTAAGCCAAATGCTCCGAGTTTAAATATGACAGAGGAAGTGCCAATGTGGTCTGCATTCTCCTTTTTGTTTGCTCTCTGATTTTTATCGATTCAGGTGTGAATACATCCACCCCCACAGGTTTATACAGACAGAAACTATCACTACGGTGAAGAGAGGAAGCTGAGGGGTCAAAGGTGAGTTAGCGAGCTCTGCTACTATACATTACCTGCAAAAGAGTCCTCAGTCTTTTCACAGATAGCCGAATAGTACGGAGGCTGGATGTCTTCTGCGATTTCCTCCGGCTTCGCTGTGGCGTCTTCAGATCCAGGGAGTTCCGTCTCGACGCGCTCGGCCGCCTCCGCTTCCTGCTGCTTCCCACACTCGATGTACTCGGCGGCGCGGCGCTGCGCGTCAGGCTCAGGGTTGAGGCACGGCTCCTTGGCCTCCTCCGAAAGCTCCTCCAGGGAGAAGATGCCGGGGCTCTTGATGCAGCTCTCGCCGGTGGACAGGGCGTTGGAGTTGGAAGCCGTGGTCATGGAGTCGAAGTTGTAGGACGCCAGTGAAGCTGCTGAAGGTGGAGTGGCTTCGTCGGCGGCGAAGCTTTCCACTTCCTCTCCCTCTTCCACGGTGGACAGGCAGTGCTGGGGCAGCGGAGGCTGCATGTCGAAAGTCAGTCTGGAGACTGGCGGGCACTTCAGCGACTCGTCCAGCTGAGTTTCTCCCTCCGTGTCGCTCGCCTCGTCTTCCGTTACAGAGGAAGAGGAGGGGTTGGACGTCGGCGCCGTCGAGGGGCCGCCAAGAACTTCATCAGCAGGCAGAGTTTCAGGTTCAGCCTCTTCCTCCTCCTGGGATGCAAGTTATTGATTACTTAAAGAATCTCGACTTCACTTAATTGATAAGTTTTATTAAAGAGTCGTCTTTTGCACAAAGAAAGTTTACCATCTTCCCATAGCATGAAGGGTTAAAATGAAGTTTTAACTACAGGTGCATTGATTGCAGGTTTTTGGCTGATCTTTAAAAAGCTTGGCCTGCTGACTCCGATTTTGGCCGGTACCATTTTTTTTTGGCTGAAATGTCGCTACAAATAGCAAGAACTTTGTTGACTGCAAACGTACAGAGATGCATGACCTGGTGGGCCAACCTCTTGGTCAAACCTCTCCAAGGGAGAGCAGAAGAGGACAGTGGATGATTTTTAGACCTTTGCCGACATCGATAAGATAAAGAGATAAAATTAGCTTCACCTGGAGGCATCGGCTGATCACCAGTCTCCCAAAATTAAGGAAATCGGCATCAATAAATCAGTACACCTCTAGATTTTACATCATTTTGTGTCAGGTGTATAAAACACTGACTGAAAAAACTAACATTGTGGTTCTCACATTAAATGTATAAAATTTACAAAATAGGAATCTCTTAGCCTACTGAATGGAAAATAAAAGTTGAAAAAAAACGTGAAACAATTGCCCACGAACAGATATTCATATAGAAGTTCAGTCTGTGGATGCTCCTAAAGGGTACATTTAAAATAAATGGTTGAGAATTTTTAAAGAGTGAACTTCTACTGCTTTTTAAATTACTTTTATGTTTGAAATAAAAGAATGTTAAAACTGGCGACTGGCCTCGAAAATCAACCTTGCTTATTGCCACATTTTTTTCCATAATGTTATTTTTTGCATTATGTCAGCTCCATTTTGTCATCTTACTAGTAATTTTCAATTTATAAGTTGACGCTGCTCCGCCACTAAGCTAGGCCGAATGAGCGATATTAAGGTAATAACTTAATGAGCTTGTTAAGTGTTTATATTTCAAAATAAAACCGCATAAAGTAAATTTTATATCCCAAACTGGACTCTGGTTTGACCGTTTCTCTATCTCCGCCATCTTTAATTCTCTGCTTAGCTAGCTCCGCTTAACGATCAACAGCGGTGCCTTCTGAGGCCAAACTACAACACTGAAAGAATGTCTAAACGGACGTTGTTAGAAAATCGATTTTAACTAATTTTAATCTAAAACCATTAATCAAAAACATCCCTACCTCCTCCTGCTCTCGTCTCTCCGCCTGAGCGTCCTGGCAGTCTCCGTCCGGCTGTGAGTTATGTGCCGAAGTTTCAAAAACGTGAGCTGGGAGCTTCCCTTCCTGGTTCCTGTCACCCTGGTCTCCAGGTAGGGCCATTTCTGGGGCTGGACCCGCTGGTTCCACGTTCTGAGGTTCGTTTGGCACCGATGAATGATGGCAGACATCTTGTCGTTCAGGAGCAGAAGGTGCAGATCCGACATCCAGCCAGGTCTGCGCTGCGGACTGAGCTAAAGCCTCGCAGTTTGCCGAGGCTTTAGATTCTTCTGGAATGTGTGATTGTGGCGGTTCTTCCCACGGAGAAGCAAACGGATTGGGTTGGTCCCACTGGGCCGCTGGGGCGGAGGGCAGAACCGGTGGTGGCGGCAGCGGCTGCAGAACCCGGTTCAAGTTATCCAGGTTGTCCTCCGCAAAGTCGTCCTCATCCGCGTTTCCGTAGCTTTCCAGTCCGCTCTCCGTCACGCCTTCGCTCGCCATCTCCACGTCATCATCGTCCTCATCTTCGTCCACGTCGTTGTCGTGCCTCGGTCTGCGCGGCTCGTCAGTCCGCTCCGAGCCCACTTCCATGTCGCACACCCGGTCGCTGTCGTCCTCATCTTCGTCTTCGAACTCGTTGGCGGGAATGTCGGGAACCTTCTCGAAGTCGGGGGAACCTGCCGAGGCCAACTCCATGTCGATGGCTCCTTTGAGGCTGCCGTCTCCGAGGTCGTCCGTGCTCTCCGTGCCCTCCAGGACGCCGGGCGCGCTCAGCTCCGACGCCCCCTGCTGGCTCCCGCTCACATCCTCGGAGTCCAATTCGGAGAGCAAGGCGCCTCCGGCTTTCCAGGCGGCCCTGCCAACCGGCCCGCCCGACCCGGGACGGGACTCTTCCGTTGGCTGTGTGGTTCCGCTCATTTCCGACACAGACACCAACTGGCTTCCCTCGCGCTCCTCCTCATCTTCCTCTTCGCTTAGATTAATAGCAGCCGCAGCAGCGCTTGGTTCTGTTGGGTTGACCGCAGGTGTAGAGGTGGTTTGATCCACTTCCTGAAGGAGGCGAGCAGAAGAAGAGGCCACGGTTGGTGATGAAGGCTTGGCTGGGGAAGAGAGTTGCTCTGGCTCAGGAAGCGGCACGGCACAGCCCTCAGATTGTTCCCGGAAAGGAGGAGATGTTGGTGGCGATGTCGTGTTGATGTGTTGGGCCACCTCCTCTGGTTCTGCAGCTCTTTCCTGCTGGGTTTGGACCTCCTCTACAGCAGAAACCACAGCCGCTGTCGTAACCTCGGTTACGGTGTCTGCTACCTGAACAGATTCAGCTGCTGTCGCTGAAGGAGCTGCAATCTGCGGTTCGGCAACAGACAACGCGACTTTCGCAGCTTTCTGTATGAAAGGTGAGACGGTCTGAGTCGGTTTGTTGGTTCCGCGTTTTGCTGCTGGGGTCGAAGGTTTGCCTGCTGGAGAAGCGGGTGGAGTTCGGCCAAGCGGCGGTCTGGTCGACGGAGGGTAGCGAGGTGTGGCTGCAGGTTTCTTTGTTTGGGTCGGTTTTGCCACGGATAGAACTTTGCCTTGCGACGCTTTAGGGTCGGCTGCCTTGGTTGCTGTTTGAGCAGAGTTTGGTTTCACTGCAGTTGTAGTTTTTGACGTTTCCTTCTTTTTGGCCACAGGTGATGCTGTTGGTGTTGTAAGGGGTTTCTTGGCAGCTGGTGCAGAAGGTGGTCGACCAACATCTGGTGTAAAACAGGCAAAACAGTTTCATATTTACAGAAAAAAACATTAGTAATCACTGTAAATAAATACATGTACAGTTATTTTATATTAAATTGGAAAGCATTAATTTAAATTCATAAGATGGTAAAATATTTTCTTTATTAAGGTGGAACTGTTTGGCCATATTGATCATTGTTACATCTGCAGGAAAAACTTCTGATTTCAAGACACATCTCTCATCGTTACTATGGCATTTCGTAAATAGAAATAATTTTGTCAGTTCTAACTAAACTAAAAAAAGATTGGTCTGATTTAACTTTAGACAGAAAAAAAATATTGCAAGTAAACTTATGGCTTACTTAAAAAGTAATTTTTTATGAATGATTCCCCTCTAGTCATTTAATAGACAAATGGTGATAAATACTTGAAGTTTTATTTTACCAATTTATTTACTGATTTATTGCAGTATTTTCCCCGTTTGCCACATAAATCAAAAGCAAATCGCTAAAACAAAGAAATATCTGCTGCACATGACATGACCTCCTCACCTTTCTTAGCAGGAGGATTTTTATTCAGCTGTGCTCCTGCACTCCTGCCAGCAGATGGCGGTGCAGCGGCTCTTGACGAAGCAACTCGTGAAGCTGCAGTGGTGGAAATCTTTGTTGTTGCTGCAGCAGCAGGAGGCTTTGAAAAGGTGGATGTTGCTCGAGATGTTGAGGCACCTGCAGCAGGCCTGAAAGGAAATAAATCCGTTTTTTTTTTAGAAAGGATGCAACTTTTTTTTTTAATGTCCACCTGCAAACTCCAGTGAGATGAAAAATAAAGAGCTGAAAAAGAAAAACGGGTGAAAGGAAAACATCTGAAGTATCATTTTGTCTAAAGCAAATCAAAAGGAAGCAGGTGGAAAATTAAAAGAAACAGAGGTTGTTGGTTGACGCATTTTACTTGCAATATTCTCTGCCAGAAGTCCATTTCTAGTTTTCAACATTTAAAGCATTACGTTTGTTCTGCAGATTTCACAAATGAATTAAACAGGAGGCTGTCTTTATGGCATCTGGACAAAACTGAATCAGCTCTGTTCAAAAATCCACAAATCTTGGACGGGTTAAACCGGGTCTTTAGTATCCCAGACTCTTTAAAGCAGAGTGTGTGAACTTTTGAACCTCAATTTTTTTAAATCATAAGATTGACTAATAACAGCTTTTCTAAGTGCTTCATTTGGAGTTCAAGCAAAGAGTTGAAAACTTACTGTATGAGTTTTGAACTAGTAAGAAATCAAAACGCTTCTGGATACATTGATAAATGCAATGTGAGATTTGGTAACTAAAAAGGGAAAAAAAATGTTTAATTTAATATTTAATGTAAAAACCACATTTAAGCATCATTAGACGTCTGCTATTTAGAAAAGGCAACAAAGGAAAAAGTTAAACAACAAACAAAACCAGTGTTCCACCCAAACTCGATACAGAAAAATTCTGGATTCAAAGCCGTGACCTTCTTGCTGCAAGGCAACAGTGCAACCAACTACACTGCAGTGCAGGCCTTAAATGTGTCCAGTCCTGGAAAATAATAAAAACCAAACTAAACTTCAGAACTGCATGGAAACGATGCTTTTCACTGCATTTTACTACCAAGTCTGACATCATCAAGTTCCTAAAGTCAATGAAAATAAATCGACCGCTACCAGTTCCAGTCCTCAAAAACCAGTCACGTATATTTCAGACGTTTTTCTGGTTTAACGCATCTGATGCAAAGTAATGGTTTATTACTAAGCCTCTGCAAAAGCTGGCATGCTGCACAGGAAAATGCTGTAATCTATAAAAATATATTTACAGTCTTCATTACCTTTTGGCTGAAAGACTTTCAGATTTTTGTCCTTCAGAGTTTCACTCTGACTGAACAGAGTTTTCTTATTACCATAAACAAAACAAAAAAAAGTAATTTGACTTCCTGAAAATGCAGCTTTTTTAAAATCTATAAATATATTAACAGGAGAGCCAAATTTATTCACTTTTGATGTGCAAGAAACTGCATCTTTAAAAATAAATAAATAAATGTTTTCTGGCAGAACAATTGTCTAAAATTGATTATTTGAATCCAAGACTGAAAGTTCATCATCAAGAACATTTGTGTCTCATACTGATGAGATTGACTGTCTATCAAATGTAGGTTGCCCTCTTTTTCAAGTAGAAAATGGTAAAGAAAAGGTTTCCAGAAAACTTCACCCAACTTTAAACCTTCTCCCATTTATCAACGGGAAGTCACAGGCCTGCAAGTAATTATGATCCATGGCATCATTTCCCAACCAAGTGCACCAACTTTGCTTCAGAAATTGAGTGATCAATCAATAACAATCTGCATTACGTTTCCTTCGACTTTGTCCGCTGATGTGGAAGTTGCAGCAGGAATAATCTGGGACAACACTGACTTTGATGGCTTTTAGCGGGGCAGCATGCCTGCAAAGAGATGCCGCTCCCACATTACAATCAACCATTACAATGACCATTTGTTCCTCCAAGATCAGACAACCACTGTACAGACATGAAGTCAGAGCGGCAGCATTTTCTAATTGGCTGTCATTAGACCGTAGAACCGGACTTTAGTTTGGCCAGAACCGCTCAAAGCCAGTCTGACATGGAGCTGGCCTCGGCCTGCAGCCAAGGAAACAGCAGAGAGACAATAAAACAAAGTCAATAAAGAAGAAACGGCTTTAAAGAAAGTGGAACCATTGATGTCCATCACATTTGATTCTCTTCCGAGAGGCAAAACTGTGATATAAAGGGGATGCAAATAAATACAAACAATAAAAAGGTAAAGGTGGCATTACTCACTGTAATTAGTGATGCCTTCCTCACATTTTACCCAAACAAAAATGTATTTACTCTGAACTTAATCTCTCCAGGATGGCAGTTTAGTCCCAAATAATGCTGATTGTAGTAAATTCCCCACCAACAGCAAGAAGATCCCGCCAAATTTATTCACCATCTGCACGAGTTGCTGTCAGGCCGAGATGCACCAAAGACACTGTAGCTTTTTGAAAATTTCAACTATTCTCTCTGTAGCAGGAGTACTAATCGTTTACACCAGTTTCAATGTGTTCCTGTGAAAGTGAAGCCATATATACCCATCAAAGGTATTGGGATAAAGAAAAGAAAAGTGATTTATGTGCTTTAGATGCATGTTTGTCCGGATCGCTCTTCTCTCCATCAACCCCAAACTGTCCAGAATCCTGCAGCTCAGCTTAGACAGCACTAAAAAAAAAAACAAACACACTCCAATTGACTCTCCATTGACTTCCCATTTGTTTACCAATTAAAATGGACTTTTAAAAGTTTTAATAGGTCTGGCCCAGTCTTCTTATTTAACTTATCTCAGCATTCAAAGAGACATAAGGAGCCAAATACTGCAGTCATTACCTGTTTGGGTGCTCCAGATTCGACACGTTGAGAAAAGCACACTGGATGTTTTGGGATCAAAATAAAGGCAAAAATATGGTAAGTAAAAGAAAATCAACTCTGTTGTACTTGATATTGATCATTTTAAGATGATATTTAGTCATGGTCATTCAAACTTATCTGTGCTGGTGTGTCCAGTATTTTTGAAATCTGGCCTCCTCCCTGGGTTACACTTTGAAACAGATTCAAAGTCCTTCCAACTTTCAACAGAAAGTGCAACATTAACAGGCGTTTACTGAATTAAGCTAGGCTACATCATACAAAAACAGCGGTGGTCACACTTCTGCTAATCTAGCTAATCTTTCCATTTAGCACCTTAGCTAGCTTTGAAAACATTTGGCACACTTTGGTTCCCATAAACTTTTTTTTCTGGATAAATTCTAAAGCGCTTAATTTACTTTGCTATTTTATAACCTTTCAGTTGAATAAAGGTCGACATCTGGGTCGAATTTGTCAACTAGTTAGACATTTATGGACATGCTCTTATTTTGAAGTGGGTGAAAATGCAGAAGTTCCATTTCCTCGACTCGGAGTTTCTTCCCTCCCCCAGCTATTAAGATATAAATAGATACAATTTCGAAGGGGATTATAGAGCACAAACTAAAATTAATTTAAACTTGAGAGTTAGTCTGTCAGAGGCAGATTTAATTTGAATTCGAATTAGCTTCAGCATTCACTTCTGCTAATTACTTTGTTGGTGAACTTCATTAGCATTAGCATAGCTAATGTTTATGATTAGCGTTTCAGGGTTAGCGGTGATTAATTAGCGGTGCTAAGCACTGCACAAAAACACAACCAATGCTGCCACCCTGTTTTTTGGCATCTGTGGTTTTTATTTATGTTTTGGAAAATAAATGGCTGCAATATAATTTAGTAAAACAATTTAAAAAGGAGAAAAACATAAAATGGGGACAAAATGTACCATTTGTACATATTTTGATTGCCAATTTTCTTTACATGATTGATTTAAAATTGACTGTACTGTGGCAAAAGAGTATTGATTATTTCTTTTATTTCCCCCATTGGTGGAAACAAACAAAACAACCAACCATCCAATAAGACTAGAGTCTTATTGGATGGTTGAAAGCAGAAGTCTGCAAGTAAAACTCCTGGTACAGAGTAAAAGGAAATTTTAAACTAGAATGACTAAAATAAATAAATAAAAAAGAGTTAAGATTTAACCAATCAGAAATCAAATAGTTTAGACCGTCAAATTGCCACATTTTCTTTTTTACATTTTTATCCCATCTGATTTTACTAAATAGAAACAAGATGGCCGCCACAAAACTAACCCCTGACTTCTGGAAGGACCCTGATCTTTGGTGAACATGAACCCAAAGGCATCAAGTTATCGCTTCACGAGGAGAAATAATTCAAAGCCTTAATCGGACTGATGGGAGCGAGGAAAGACTCGCCAACGCCGGCTGTCCGCACGCAGCCTGCGGGTGTTGGCTGGTGCTTGTGTTTTAGTATAGATTACATTTCCTGCCGGCAGAAGGTTCAAATCAATACAAACCACCACTAAAAGGAACACGATCAGCCTCACACAGTCATCTATGAAACTTTAATGATAAACAGCAGGTCCTGAATGACCAACACTGTTGACAGCCTGACAAATCATAGGATTTTTTTTTCTGAGTGTGTTTACAAGAGATGACATTACACTTCTGTTGTTCACAAAACAAAGCAACCACATCAATTTGGCTGCCAATTATTAAACGCAGGAGGAGTATTTTAAAAGCTTAAAACCAGTCGTCTGTGACTGCTATGGTTTTACTGGAAGGAAATAAACCAGTTAATTAGTTTTCCAAACTATTGAACTCCTCATACATAAAAGCAGAAAATATATTTTTTGTCTTGCAAATAAATTGTTTTCTCATGCTTCAGCGCACGCTAGATATTCAAGTGTAACGCAGAGCCTTGTTTTGCTTGTAAAGCATCCAAAACCAGCAGATTTACTCTGTCCTGAGAGCAGCACACATTCTTGACGCTTGTGTGGGTGATCTGTCATCTCCTCCACAGAGACTGAATGCCTAAAGCAGCTCAGTGGAGAGTTCAGAGCAAGCTCTGCAGCCTAGCAGCAGCCAGGAACTCGGGGTTGGCTCTGCAACAAGGCAGACTGGAGAAACTACAGCTTCAACAGAGAAAATGTAAAAAACAGAGGAAAAATCCAAAATATATTGTTGTGGTTTGGTTGAATTTACACTGTTCATTAAAAAAAAGTCATGATTAGGGCTTCAGCTAATTATTGTGATAATTGATTATTCTGACGATTAAAAGGATATAAAAAAATTGGCACTCATTTTAATACTTAGCCTTCTATATGCATGCATTAAAAAAACACATTTAACTGGAATGCTATAATTATCTGGCTGTATCTGGGTTATAGAGCATTATTATTATTGTTTTTATATACGTGTAGACTTTGTTAGTATTAATTTGTTCTTATTTGCTCCAGTTTAGCTTGCATTAGCTTGTGCCATGTTAAGTGTTGAACTGTAGTGTATATTTTTTGAAGAAAAATTTATAAAGTTCAATTCATTAAAAAAAAGCTAATAAATATAAATAAGTTTCCCTTTTAAATAGGAAATGTCTGAAATGCAAAAGATGCATCTGCAGATAAAAAAATAAAATCATGAGAAAAACTTAACCCTTTCTGCTTCAGATAATACTGTGAGGGCCAACATGTTGATTATGGTTTTGTTTTTTTATAAATAAATTATAAATTAATCAGACATTTATTCATTTTGCAGAATTTGAAGCTACAGCTGATATTAGAGAAGTTCTGGGTAAAATATTTACAAAAGACGTTTTTCATCTTAAATACTAAATGTACATGTTTTTTGTAGACTAACTGCTCTGACTTGTTCTTTGGCATCTATTCCAGTTAATGATTAACAAACTACTAAACTAGTTGACGATTTTGATTGTTTCAGCCCTAATCCTGGAGCTGAACTTTATCAGCGTAAACATTTATCACAACAAACATTTCATAACTTCTGTAACTCCAATACATGATGCTTGTTAGAGTTCAGGGTTTTAAATTAGATTGAAGGAACAAATCAGGATCCATCTGTCCTATTAAATCTGAAGAAGGATTTTACTTTTTGTCCTCCTTCAAATGAATTTCCCAGTTAAAGCAGCTCTGCCCTCCAAGGCAGATTGGAGCGTAGATTGGTTTGTCGTATCGGCCCAATCTAAGGCATGACTGATGCAGGGCAAAGAAAAACAAAGCCCTGAAATATTCAGCTGACTGATGCATGATTGGATGAAAATATTATCTTTTCTAAAGTTATTTATTCCTGAAATCTTTTCCATTGAAAAGCACAAACTCCACTAGTTATATATGAACCATCTGGCGTAGCAGGTTGAATATGGAACTACAGTGGGGCCAAAAAAGAAACAGAGAAAAGATTTAAAAATTTAAAGTAAAACAGGTAAAACCTACTTTTCAAATTTCTTTTTTTCCCAGTTTTACAAACTGAAGAACCGAACTATGGGGTTCTTCTGCTTTACTTTACTAGCATGAAATGTCCAACATGAACTGAAAATGCTGCAGAAAATGTTCAGTTTACTTTTTCCACTGATTTCTGTTGACGTAAGCGCCTATCGGTTCAACAATAAAACAATGAAGATAATGTTTAAGAGACTTCAATTTCCCACAGTTAATACAAGTTGGGAATATTTTGCACAGCTGGTACGTTGAGCCATCAGCCATGATTCAATACAGTTTCAAAAACTTGTTTTTCAGGTCCAAATCTGTTATTTTTAAGAATTTTAAATATATTTCAGTTTCAAATATTGTTTTAGCAAAATTTCTGGCAATAATATAGCTCCACAGTTAAAACACCAACATATTAAACCAGAAAAACAGACTGATCTCAGATCAGTTTTTTTTTCTTTTCTCTCAAGGTTGACCAAATTTAAAATCTCACATTAGAAGCAAAGGCAGATAAGAAAACTAGACATATGATTGTACAAAAACAAATTAAGAAATAGATCGTATTTTTTAGATGTGGAGTTCGATACCTCCTGAGCAACATTATGACTCATCAAAAACAAACAGGAAAAAAACAACAACAACAAAAACAAACTACTAGCTATAGCAGCTGAAGAAAAGAAGCCTGGTATCTGCCACACTTGACATTTTGTAATTTCCAATGCAAGTTCAAAAATATTCAAGCTTTCAAATACATATTAAGTAAAGTTTTTTTCCCCTCCCCTAAAATCTTGCATGTGCATGTCTTAATATCTCAGAATCCAACTAACTTCAAGTTTTTTCTCCGACAAAGAGATGAAACAGAAACCGGTGGAATAAGTTCACATTTCTGTCCGATATCAAGAAAAACTCACGACATCGACAGCAAGGGCTACCGAGGGCGTCTGAGTGCCCAAACAGTTCTGATCTGATCAATCTTATTCATAAGGGAAATTGATCTGCAGCAAGGATCATAAATACAAAAACCATCCTAAAAAAAAAAGCTGAATCATTTCATAATGTTGTCCTTTAACGTCTCTTGTCCAAATACAGTTCCCGTTCCTCGCCACAGTCATCTGCTTTCCATGCTGCAGATCTAGAACGTGTTGAGGGGAACATAATGAGTATTTTTACAAGAAAGCAATGGCTTGAAGGAAAATGGGAATCAAGTGACCCTGTGCTGGGTGGACGGCAGGATTTAATCAAGTTTCAACACAGAACATTACATTCTGTGGAAAACCGTCACTTTAATGTAATAGAAATTACATCTACAAGACAACAAACCAAATGAATTAAGGAAAAATGCAGCAAATAAAAATATTAAATTTTCCTGTCAATTCTAAAAACAACTTCCTGTGTAAAAAACCCAGAATTAGAAAAGAAGACCAAGAGTATTGGCCCAGTATGAGGGGTTTCATGCTCCAAGTCAACAGCTCTCTCTGCCCCGGGGAGGTAGGTCTGGTTCTGCCAGGGGGCATCAGGGACAAAGCTTTGGTTCTTCGGTTTCACATGCTGTGTTGAGGCTCTCTGTCTCAGGTCATTCCTGCTGATGTGACTCATGTAGCTGAAGAGGATCCGATTCATTAAGACTGCAGCAGATGTCCATCAAAGGTAAAGACCTTTGATGGACATCTGCTGCAGTCATCTGCTGCAGTTTCATCGCATAAAGACGAAGCATTCATAAAGTCTGGACATTAAAACTGTCCGAAGACGACTTAACCCGTTTTTTCAGACAAATTTACAAAGTGTTAATGAAGCATTTGAGCCAACTAGTCGATTATTTTGCTTCTTTCACGTCGACAAGTCGCAATCACGTAACAAAACCGATTTACTCAAGAAGATGAGAATCTAGGCAAGTTTTTCGTCAGTATTGTTATAAAAACAGAGACAACAGGTCAAAAGATCAGGTGGATGGATGAGAAAGAGCCAGACACCAGGCCATGCATTGTTTCAGCAGCTTTTGTCAGAGTTTGCAGCACAACTTTGGTAAATTACTTTATATTTTTATACATCTGAAATCTGGACAGAGTTTAAGAAACGTTCTGGGGATCTGACAATCTTTCCCTACCGCTTGAGCCGCAGCCCAGAGTCACCAGAGCAGCAGGTGGGTGAATCAAAGGTGATCCGTTTACGATAAGTTAAGTTTAGTCTATAAAGATCCAATTTGACTCCTATAGATACAGCAGCTGTCCAAGATTGGAATATACCCATCAGTAACCGCCAGAGTTTGAAAAAACAACAACAACAAAAAAAACAGACTCTGGTTTGTGCAACTTTTCGGACCACAGTAGCAGAAGTTCAGCGCTCTGCTCCTTTGCATCGTACAGAGGGCCTCAGAAACTGGACTTCAGAACTTCTTCTGTTTGCCAATTGGTCATGCTGAAATTCAATTCAATGGGAGAAAGCCCACTCACTGTGCTGGAAGTGAGATGAGAATCAAGCAGAGTTTCACAGGAAGACAATGACCAGGCTATCTGCTGCTGGAAAGTCCAGAAAAATGTTTTTACCCTTTTTTACTCTGCATAACAAACTTCTGTCTGTCTGAAAAGTGGGAATAAAGCCTCCAAGATGCTGTGAAGCGATTTCTCCTGTGTTACAGTCACTAGTCGACTGAACTTTTATCACGTTGACCTCGACTTTAAAACGACATAACGTACATCTGCCTCGTGGAAAATGCGACCCATACCTTGCTGTTCGTGACGAGGCTGGAGCGGCAGGTTTCGTTGTGGTCGGTGCGTTTGTTTTTGGAACAGCTGAAGCAACCGGTCTGTTAGTAGCAGCTACACAGGAAAAAGAAGAAAAAAAAGCCAATAAAGCAATGGTCATATCCAAAACCTTTGATTTTATTTCACTGAGAAGACTTGCCTGTGGTTTTTGGCCTAGCTCCATTAGCAGCCTCAGCTGCTGGTTTCCTACTAATGCCATTGGGTGCCACTCTCTGTTTGGTACCATTGGTTACTGTTGCATCAGCAGTCTTGATGGGTCCGACTGTCTTCCTGTCAAGAGCTCTTGTTTGGGTTTTAGCTGTGGATGAAACTGCTGGTGCACCTGCTGGCCTTTTAGGCACAGCTCCTGCAGCAGAGGGTTTTGCTGCTGCAACTCCTGCTGTTGTTTTCCTCCCTGCAGAGGAAGATTTAATATCCCTCTCCGTGCGGTGGGAAGCAGTTCCCGGCCGTGAGCCGGATCCAGCAGCGCCAGCAGAGGGTGTTGGTTGGGTTTTACTTCCAGCTGCTTTTGGTTTGACTTTGGGATCCACTGCTAAGGCCTTCCCATTGGCCTTCTGAGTCTCTGCAGGTGCAGCTGCGTCCGGTTGAGTTTGGGCTTCCTCGTTTATGTTTTCCTGAGACGAGCGCTCCGCTACGGCAGCAGCTTCACCGAGCTCTGGGGTCTCCATAGTAGCTCCATCCGGCTTCATCCCCTCCGTAGGTTGGTATGTTCAGTGTGGAGCGTCACACCGGCCAGTTCCTGCAACTCTTTAGTGCCCTGCAGAGAGAGGAAAGGAAATTATCTTTAAGCTATCCAAAACACAACAATACTCCATAAAATACTGATCTGAGCTTGGAAGGAATCTGTGCAACAAACAGCCTAAAAAAAATCTAAAGGAAAGACCAAATATGGTCAAGAGTTCTCAGAAAGCAAAGCAGGAAGTGAGCTGAACATGTTGGCAGCAAATAACTGAAGCAATTTGCCCACTTTGACACTCCAACATGCAAGACGATAATGAACAACTAATAAACGTACATTAAAAAAAAAACTAAAAACATCTGGAAACTGAAAGAGGGAAAAAAACTGGATTGTGTGCTGAAAGCAAAGAGGCGGAACTTCAGGAAAATGTGTAACAATCATTCGCAATGCAAAAAAAATAAAAAGTTACCAAGCATTTTTTGTTTACTTTGTAGTAGATTTCTTAAGTCAAAACTAACTTACAAGTAACTTTTGAACACAACATAAGAGTTTACGTATAAAACTGCTTAGTATTGATGGAACAAACTAGTTCCCCTGGAAGATTATTTCACTTATAAAAAGATATTTCCCCATGGAAGGAGGACTTTTTAAATCAATATTAAGGGATTATTTACTTACAACAAACTCCTACATCTTGTTGAAAAGTTACTTGGAACATTTGAAAGAAGACAAAACTAAGATATTTTCTCATGAAACTAGACCAAAAATACTTGGTAAGATTTTGTGTTTCTGCAGTCTGATTTACATTTCAATTTGCTGAAATATAAATAAATGTCTTCCTATTGTTTCTGTAAGTGATTGTGCAGAAAAACAGGGATAAAACAAGGAGGAAATCTGGAAGGAAAATGCACCGGAGGAAGCTGTGGTGAAGAATTTATGTGAGCAGAATTACAAAATACATTTCATAACAGTTTATTCAAGTAAAGCTTAGCCATAGCTATAAGGTGTTTGTCTAATTTCTTGAGTCTTGAATCTGTTCTTTAATAAAAAAAAGCCTGGTTAAGTTGAGAAAGGTTGTCAATCATTTAACACACATTTACGTAACTTTATTCTCCTGATTTTTCTCACCAGTCTAAGCTTTAGTATCTTGGCTACAAAAAAGAAAAGTCAGACGTAGAGATTGAACATAGATTCATCCAATGACGATATGAGGCCGTTTCAGTAGCAGAAATGAGCAGAACCAGAGTCTTTGTCAAGACGCGCAGAGCCTCTGCAAAGTTAATTTTGACCTTGGGGGGGGGGGAAAAAAACAACAACCTTTCGTTTCCTCAACAAATTAGTCAACCATTTGTACGCTAAAGCAACTGTGGCTACATGCTAACCTTTAAAATTACAGGAGAAACACAGAGGAAGATGGAACAGAAACCAGGACGAAGAACTAAATAAAGTAAGATGATATCCTGTTTCTTGTATAATCCAACAATATGTAAACAGCTGTAATCCAGGTTTCAAGGAAATAATGATATTCATCAATCTCCTGATTCGTTCGGAGAAAGTGGTTTTAGCCGATGCAGCAATTCTCTAAATGCCAACAAGCATTTATTTTCTCGTTTCATTCACAGCCACTCAATAGAAGCACCCTTTAAGAAGGTACTAAACTTGCTTCATTAAACCCACATTTTAGTTTTTAAATGTAAATTTTTATTGGTGTGATGTAATTTTAAATGCAATTTTCATCAGCTGCAAGTAGAAAATGATCATAATCATCAGAAACAGAGTTTGTGTGTTTCAGTTTGTGATAAAGTTCCTGAAATAAACGGGATGTTCAGTAATTTACTGGACAGGTCTGTACGCACTTTGTACTTTTGAATGAACTTTTTAAAAAAGTTACAGATTTATGGCTCCATTTTGGGCATTTCAAAAACCGACAGTCCAGTGTAGCTCCGGGCGCTTTGTTCCCAGACCCGGACCGACCCGTTAGGACGGTTCAGTTCAAACCTGAGCGGTTCTACAGAAACTCTTTGCAGCAATTCTTGTTCTGCTGGAGCAGCAAATCCCTGGACTGGTTGTCCTTTAGAGACTCTGAGCACATTGTTCATGCAATCACAAGAAAAACCCAACCAGCCGACAATACGGGGCAACAACGGGGGAAAAATTCACCAAACATCCCTGCACAGGAATAAACTGATTGATTACATCAGGGAAAAACAAACTTTTATCTCATCAGATTACACCTTTTTAATTTAGGCCTTAGGGCAGCAACTAAATTATTTTACTAATCAATTATTTGGATTAAGACATTGTGCAGATTTTTCTTTTAAGTGCTTGAGCTCATTTTGTTCAATGTTAGAAATGCATAAGAAAATGCAGAATGAAAGTTAACAGAATTTAAACCTGGAGACAGAATTGGCCACTTTAATTAAATGCAAAATGTTTACATTTTCTGTACAGTTTTTGTTTAATAACTGCTCTTTTCCCCCCCAGAAAACCGTCTCGTTTTAGTCTCCAGTTACAGATGAATTCATCACCAACTTAGTGGACAATTATTTCAACATCATCAATCATTTCAGCCCCAAAAACAAGCTGAACAAGTACGGGAGTCAAAACAAAAGCATTTCCCCTACCTTTATAATCTAAATTATACAACTGACATCTTTATCAAAAATCTTTTTAAAACAATCAAAGACTAGAAAAAAAACCCAGCCTGTTTATATAAAACTGACTAAAATCAGTCACATTCCATCTTTAATAGATTTACTGTCTTCAAATCTTACAGCCGTCTGCAGTTTAGTTGCATCTGGCCTTCCTCTGCATGTTAAGGTGCTGGATTGCGTGCGTTTGATAAAATGGGTCAGTTTTAATGCTGCGTTTATCATAGGCAGAGATTACGGCGCGCTGCAGCCACAGGAGGAGTTAGGAAAGCACCGAGCAGACGGATTGGAGGAGGAGGGGTTTGTTGATACTGGAGTCAGCTTAGTTTCATCTGTGGACCTACATCAGATGACTGTCGCAACAAAACAGCAGAGGAACGCACAGGGTGTGTCAAACGAAGTCAGTGACGAAGCTGGAGTCGTCTGAAAATGAGGTTTTTAATTTAAAGCTCAGCTGCTTTGTTCTATGGCACAAATGTGTAAACAGGGTTCAAAGTTATCAGTTGGGCTAAACAAAGGATTTTTTTTTTACCCCAATTTCTCTCTAAATTGTCTTTATGTGGATAAACCCTGGATGGATGAGAAACAAGGATTCAAACTGATCAAACTCGGGGTTTAATCAAACCAGGGACGTCCTTTTGTACGTTTGTTTGGTCCAGACCAAAAGCAAAACGTTGGGTTTCACGTTGTGCTTTTATTGAAAGCAAACTGTAATTTGTAAACAAAGCCACATGAGTGACATCATGTTCCCATTGGACAAAAATGACAGGGCTGGGATAGAGAACAAACCCAGGAATGGAAATCATGGAAAACGTGCTCACAAAAAAATAAATAAATAAAATGTACTGGATGATAAATCATCACAGAAATGATTGTGATAAACGAAAACATTGTCGGTTTGATTCCTACCCCTAGAATTACACTTTCTGCTCTTTCAGCTTGTAATGATAAATTGTGGGGGGGTGGGAGGGGGAAGCAGGTTACAGCTGAATTTAGTTATTTCTTAAAATAAAATTCTGCTCTTAGTTCAACTCAAAAGTCCAGCTGAGAGCAGAAATCTGTTTGCACGAGAGCCAAAGGTGAACCAAGAGTCACAAGCAAACATTTCAGCCAGACTGGGGTCAGATCCGACTCCAGATTCTGGGGCGCTGAAGCTTAAAGATGATCTACTAGGCTTCCTTCAACAGGTTCAGATAGATCACAAAATATGTCAACAATTTTCTTAGATAATGATATTTTATTCTGCTCAGTTCTGACCATTTTAAGTTCCTTCCAGAATGAGCCATTCTACGGCCTCTTTTCACTTTAAATCCAAATAAGCTGCTGCTGGCCACGCTTACTCAACTCTACATTAATACTCCGTGAAAACGGCTGCAAACAAATGCATAAAATTACAACCATATATCTTTGAAAAGCAAAAGTGGAGCCTCCTGCACAAACAACAAGAATACAGAAAGTGGTGTCTGGATGGCAAGTCCACAACAAAACCTGTCTTTTCCAGCAGCCATTGTACACGGCAGTAAAATCAACTGCGCAAATGTGCTAGGCAACGGTTGGTAGGTTTCTAAAATGGCTCAATGGCCTGGTGTTTTTTTTTTTAAGTGTTGTGCCATCTTTAAAAGCAGTTGAGACCCAAATGGAAAAAATGTTCAAAAACCAAATTTTCCATAATAGATCACCTTTAAGATTATTTAAGTCCAACTAAGAGGCAAGTACTGGTTCAGCTTTCAAATGTTTTTGGCATTTTCTTTTGCTACGCTTAGGAAATCTGGAATAAACTCAAAAATCGAGTTAGTTTCCAAAAGTGACGTCCAGTCTACATACCAGCCCAGCTGGGTGGTGTTCTGAAAAGCCCGAATAGCATGACAGCTTAATGGCCAGCAAAAGTTTCCCCAAACTGAAACAACTTGGACTGGGATGCAGTCGGGCCTGGCACGCATCTGCCATCCAAAATCAACTGGCTCCAATTAGAGGCAGATGTTTTTATTTGAGCATTGAAGCCGTTGCAGCGGCTGAAGGAAGAGAACGTGTTCAGCATCGGCAAACGCTCGTCTGACCCACCTACATTCCAGCGAGGAAGCCTGAGGCAGAGACATCTGGCTCATGCATGTGTGCAGCAAATTAAGTCACACAGAGGTCAGACGGACCTACACATATGAGTGACGCCTTAATGGATGAGAAGCAGCATGTCGAGGAGTGACCGGACGATCAATGGCTGCCATGAAGACGAGGAATCCACTTCCTTCGTTCTCCTAATTCCACCGCCGCACATGACTGAGCTTTACATTCTCACAGAACCACACAGTCCCTCTTTACAAGCTCAGAAAGTTAAAAATAACACTTCCTGCTGCTGTAGATTCAACCCAACTGTAAATCCCAGTGAAAGTGTTTCAAGTCGTCAAAGAGCTGACAGGAAGCAGGTGGCGTGAATTTATTCTCGGGGAAAAAAACGACCAAGAGGGAAAGGAAGGGGCTTTCCCCGCTTCCCGTGGAGAAAATTCAGCAACACAGGATGCAAAAAGCTGCTTTCTCATGTCCTTTATAGATTCTCACAGGCAACTTTTACTGAAGACTTCTAAAGCAAACTGATGCTGGCTCAAGAAACTTCAGTCGATTCCTACAAAGCTGTGTGAAGATTCCTGCTGCTCAGGCTGACCATACAAGGAAGTGGTGGCGTTGTTTCTATTGTGAGGGTTACACACACACACACACACACGAAGGATAAGAAACTTAATTCAAGTTCAGACGAATAAGTCATCACACAGACCTGTCACAATAAATTGTGACAAATTGTCCCAATATTTATTGCAATAAATGATAACGTTGTTGCAAGGCTAATTTTGAGCAATATATTGATAACGGCATAATAATGCAAGTTCTCACTCTGTTATCCAATAAACATTACTTTTGTAAAGAACACTTACTGCTGGAAGACATTTTAACTGTCTAAAATTAAAAAAGAAACAAAATTTCCCAAAAACTGACTGGATTGATACATTTTAACTTTGAATATGGCAAATAATTTCACATATAAAATATTTTTTCTTAAATATTAAGCAATTATTGACTTAAAACAAGATCCTATTTCTTACAGAGAAAGTTAGTGTTTTCCAATTTAAGTGGACCAAGATAATTACACCAGAAATGTAACCAAAAATACTTTAAGATTGTGTTTTTACATTTCATTTTCACATTTTTTTAGAGAACATAAAGGAATGAGGGGGGGAGAAAAAAATTATCTTGTCCGGCTTAAAAAAATAATCTGATTTTATTTTCAAGCCATATCATCCGGTGTTATAAGATTCAACTATAAACAGGCTTACTGTAGCATGATAATATCTGAAATGTGGATTGGTGAATGAAATACCAAACTGCTCCGGTCATTACAATCTGGAAAGTTCTGCCTTTGTCTCACCTGTGCCACAGCAACGTGAGCAAACTGTCAGAGAGGCCTGACTTAACCAAATGTGTTGAGTGAATGTTGGCGTCCTATTAAAGCTGCTCCAAAGCAGGTGGCTGAGTGAAGCTATGAGCTGAACAGACGAAGCCAGCATGCCTTAAAGGGAGTGGCTGTCAAAACGCCAGGTAACCCCGGCTCCTGGCAGAGCGACGGCCCCAAAACGCTACACAGAACTGGGTTACAATCTGTCCGAAACCCGGCAAACAAACACCCAACGTTGGCAACAACACAGGCCAAGTTAAACACTGAACACAAATGATTTTATTTGTAATAATATCTCAGAATAAATCCATCTATTCTCATTGTTTGTATGTAAATGTTTGATATAAATGAAGTCGTCAGAGAATGGTAGACCAGCAGCTCTATTGTCTGGCTTTGCATCAAAGATCCAGCCTCGGGCACGGTGCTGGGAGGTGTGGGGGTGGGTGACGACTGGATTAACTGGTACAAAAAAGAAAGAAAAAAAAAGAGGAGGGGCAGCTGGCACAAAAAGTAAAAAAATAAAAAAATCCTGGGACAGCCAACGTGTTTTAATAAAACTGGATCCAAGACCGATTGCTCTCCTGTGAATTGGCCGCTTCGCGATAAACAAGCCGACAGTTTGTCAATAAAACCCTGGATATCCTCTGGGCCGGATCCGTTACCGTCCCAGTGAGCGGGCGGGGCGAGCCGAGGCCAGATGCGTTCGCTGCCTCTTCCCAAAACGTTATGCTTTAAAATAAAAACTGCACAAGAAGCAGCAAAATTTATTCAGAATGACGAGCTTCCAGAGAACTGAAGGTAAACAACAGACAGGCTTTTAGAGGGCCAAATTACCCGTTAAATAATTACAGAGCACTGGTCCCAGTTCCAGTCTGACACAGACTGGGTTCCTGAAACTGCAGCGCTAGCAGCTACCACTTTATCCTAATAGGCAGGAAAGTGCCAGCCTGTAAACCACAGTGATGCAGCAGGGCATCAATCCTTCATCCCACTGCTGAAAAAACAAAAACAGACTGTAGGAGTTGATGATTTTATTCTTATTCTTCACTCTGAAAAGAGTCAGAGAGCCAGGAGAGAGTTTCAGTTTCCACAGGTTGGGTCCTGGAACTGGCAGAGCAAACATCCAAACCTATGCAAATCCTTTCTGGTGTGCGAGAAGAAGAGTAATTCAGAAGTAAAAAGAGGAATTAAGGCTGAGGAAACGACTGGTCGACCATCAAAATAATAATCAACTAATTTAATAATCGATTAATCGTTAGCGGGAGTATTCATCCTCTAAAAGCTGCCATTTGCTGAAAGAACGCCACACCCAGGACAGCAGTAAAGCCAAAACTGTACAAACATGGTGCACAAATCTGCTTTCTCTAAGTCTCTTCAAATGGCAGATTTAGCTTCAAATTCTGTGTAAAACAATAAAAAAAAAAAATGCCATCAATCACCTCTTGGTATACAATTATCAAAAGGAAAACGGATTATAGGCAGTATTTTTTAGCTGTAGATATACCTTTTGCTATAATTGATCAGGAGTATACAAAAATAATTGTGTCTTAATTCATTCCAGGAAATAAAAACATTTTCCCCATTTTAATTTGCTTATTTGCATCTTTCATTTTGTTTCCAAGTCATGTAAAATAAATCGTAGGTGGTTAAATGAAAAGTCTGCAGAATGTGCCAATTTTTCAATCAATTACCAAAAATAATTCAAATTAAGGGATTGAGAAAGATTTTTATTTCCAGCATCTATAATATAAAAAAATAAGACTTTTTCTCCAGTCCAGGTTTGATTTTTTAACAGCACTGTCATGTTGAAGATGGACTGAAATGAAAGTTACCAGCAAGTTTCAGCGTTTCTCACTGAGAGAGAAACGTCATGCTGGTCTTGCAAACTGAAGCATGACATGTCAAAAGCAAGAGGCAGTTAGGAAGAATTCCCCTTCCTGGTGTTTTCATAGAGGTAGATTAGGATCAGGTACATTGTGTGTACGATAATACAAAGTACTCCAGTATGCAAACAACGAGGACATCTGTGTTAAATGTACCTTAACCGACCAGAGATCTGGTACTTTCATGGTGAACTCCTGCAGTTTGACCTGGAAGTATGCAACACTTCAAATGCAGGAGGGAAAAACACTAAAGGGTAAAAGTAGGAACCTTAGTAGCTTTTACACCAAGTGTTGCAACATTTAGCCAATCCCAACTTGATAAACTCCAAACAGCGACCGGCCAGAAAGAAAGAAACTCAAAAATCGAATCTGTCCAAGCCTAATCAAACACTACCAAGGCATTGCACCAACACTATTACAAGGTTTCCCCCAGAAAACTTGCCAAGCCCGGTGGTTGGGTGCTCAGGCAGTCATTCATCCAGCTGTCCGCCATTTTTTGAATTAAAAAAAAAGTTTAAAGTTGACAGAAAATTTAAAAATATCACTTGGTAATTATGTGTTATTAAAAGATTGGAAGATTAGTATCTGAACACCATCTATAAAGTCTTAAAAAATGCAAACAAAAAAAAAAAACCTTAAATGAATAAGCAATGCTTAGCCGCTGTTGAGAAAATAAATTTAAAATAAGATAGTTTTAAAACTTAACATGTCTTGATTCAAATGGCCTAATTGCGGTTTTGAAATCAGTAACTTATTCTGGCCTATTGACCTTTATGTTACCTGTAGTTACAGCAGATGGTTTGCTAGGATCGTTTGAACTGCCTTTTGTCTGTGTGGGAAACAATACAGGAGAAGTTGTAGTTTTTCACACTCATCTGTGAAAAGCTGTAAACACGGCAGGAGTTTCTGGCTTGAGAGAGGGTCAGAGACAGCTCCTGGTTGGATTAGCAAAGATGCGCCTTATTTGAATAAATTAAAGATAAGAATGCGCCTTCACTATAAAACTTTCTACACAGAAGTAAATCAGATTTGCTCTTGCAATTCTCCAAATACGTCTTTGCTTTTCTTTTTTCTTCTTTCCATTTATGTCAGGTAAATGAATCTCTGTTGTTCTGCAGTTTCTGATGTAATTTTATGCACTGTCTTCTATTGGATTAAACTCTGTAATTCTGTGACGTCAACACGCATTGCTGTTTTCTTCTGAGTGACTACACGCGGCCCGCCGAGAGGACCTGGGATCTAAGAGGAAGAGAGAGAGCCAAACTTTTTCCAAAATTAATTAATTCAGAGAATCTCTTCCTTAACACCGCTTAGCCTGGTGGGGGCACAAGTAAAGCCTGGTGGCCCACCAGGCTTATAATACACTTGGGGAAACCCTGTCTTAGGTGCTGAAGCCATTACAGAGGGAGAAATCCCAATGTTAGCCCCTTTATGTGTCATTTAAAAGGAAACCATCTTTTCTACAAGCTGAGACATGTTTTCTGTTCATTCAGGCTGGAAGAGGCTTTCAGGAGACAAGAGGACAGCTGAAACGAGACAAATTTGCTACATTTTATCATTTCAGCTTTCAAGTCGTTTGTCTACACAGGATGGATTTGTAAATGCTACCAACCTTTGAAATTTAAGTCGAGGAGGATCTGTATTCTATAGGTGACTCTACAGGTGATTTTAAAAGTGACTTAAGAAAAAAAATTAACCGGTTTTGACAAAAAAGAAAAAGAGACTTGGGCCATTATTTTAGGAAGGTGGGGATAAATTAATTTGAAATTAAGCTTCTGAAGTGAATCTTTGGAAACTGGTCAAACATTCAGAATAACCACAAAAAGGGTGCAATTCACACCCTGGGGGAGGCGAGTAAAGTTTTAGAAGAAGACAGAAGACATCCCACGCCAACGCTCGTCCGTCTAAAGCCAGAGGAGAAGTGCAGCTCGTCACATCTAAACCCTGCCAACCACACCCAGCCATGTCCACAACACTCCGATTATGTAATGCAGGCTGCAAGCCAAACCAGCATCTCTCCATCACTGAGATTTGTACTCCCGATAGACTGCCCATTTCACTCTGCTCTGAACAGTCAACAATGAGATCACTGGATGCAAATATGAAAAACTGATTTAATCTTAGCAGGGAGTTATGAGAAAAGGTACACTTTTCCCAAAAAGATTTACAAACACTCAATACAGGGCGTTTAATCCCTAATTACAAAGGAAATTAAATTTCTTTTAAAAGCAGGTAGTTGAGGGACACTTACTGCACTAATGGGACCCCATAAGGGGCCTCAGTGTGGCCCCAGGAGGCCAATTGTTTATGATTTTTTTTTAAAGTGGGTCTCAAGTGGAGCTTTAATAACACCATTTGTTTCTGGAAACAAAAACACCAAACCTCCCCTCCCTGGTTTAGCAGGAAAAAAAAAAAGAGGACGGTCCAGCCTTGACAGAACAATAGCAATAATGCGCAAAGGGAGCCTGCAGGGTGAAGCACATGAGATTAGTCAATAAACTGAACGCAAAGCAACGCCAGGCGCCTCTTTCACCGCCGGAGACACAGACACCCATGTTCTTTTTCTGGAGGAAAAGCTACTCTAACCACGGCCCAGCCGAAACCGAGCCGTCTGGCTACAAGCCGGCTACTCCAATAACGCAAACAAACGTAACCCCAAAACAAAATATGCACTTTCTTTTAGCAGAGAAAACAAAGACGACAAGGTGCCGAGACGTGACTTAAATTAAATCACCCCTGAACAGAAACGACAAAGCGTTACTAAAGAAAATGTTACCTTCTGGACCGCCGACGTTGTTCTTCAGCACCACTTGAAGATGAGAGCAGCTCCTCCGGATCAGAACCAGCCCTGAAGCAAATAATGTCGACACAAACCGGCACCAAATTAACAATGGAGCCGCGCGCCCTGATGCGAGCGTCCCTCCGCGTGCCCTTCCCTCCACGTTTCAACGGCGACAGGCGGTTTTCCTTCTTGAAGGATGGACCCGGGTGGGGAGGGGTGAGGAAGAGGAGCAGGAAGGCGGTGACGAGGCGTCCAGCTGCACAACAACGAAGAAACGTGGTCTGCACAGATTAAGAAAAAAAAAAATATTGAGTTAAAATCCTGTAAACGGTCCAATCAAAGCCGCCAAACGGTGGTGGTTATGCAAAACAAAGTTGACGTCAAAATGAGACTCGAGCTCATGTCAGAGTCCAGGCAGGAAGCTCCGCCCACTCAGAGGGGGGCCTCCATGCACTGCCTGGATGCTAAGAGGATATCAGTGGTTCACTGAAACAGAGGCGGATTATTTTATAACAGGGCCCGGGGTGGGCAGAGTACCCAGAGTGACACTCAAAAAGAGTTGCACTTTTTCAATATATTTTTACTCAAGTAAAAGTAAAAAGTAGCCATCCAAGAAAATACGCAAGAAGGAGTAAAAACGTATTTGGTAAAAAGTAATATTTAAAAATATAACTAAATATAAAGTTAAGTGGAAATTTTGGTGTATTAAGGAGACAAATGACAAAAATCCATATTAGTAACAAAAAATAAAATAAGGCAAAATAATCTTTTTCATGTATTTCAATAAAAAACGTACGAAACCTTATAAAAACTGCAGGTGGGTTTTGGTTAAGACATGTTTGTTTTTCATTCGGTGAAGTTACTCACAGTGGGTAGAGAATCCAGAAATTTAACTCAAGTCAGAAAATAAGAGTAGCGATACTTCATAATAAAATTACTCAAGTAAAGCAAAAAGTATGATGTCGTAAAAATAATACTAAAAGTAAATTTTTTCAAAAAAGTTATTGTAAATAGTTACTACCCAACTCAGAGTAAGGGTAGCACTACTTCAACATATTTTTACTCAAGTAAAAGTAAAAAGTAGCCATCCAAGAAAGACAGAGTCTTGACGTTTCCCGCCCCAAAAGAGAATCTAAATAACCAATCGTGTGTGGTTGCTAGGGAAAAACAAGAACATTTGACCAATCAGGATCAGTGAATTTAATGTATTTCGGGATCTCTGAATTTTGCCGCTGCCATAGAAACTGCTGGAAAGTTTTGCGTTGCTATGGTGATAAAGTTAATGATGGCAAGCTTTTATTTCCAAGAATCTGTTTCACCAGTCGCCACTGATTCCCACTTCTAGTAAAAGTTAACGTCTCAGTTGGGTCTTCAGGAGTAAAATTGCATCCACCAGCCTTGGTTTTAAATCCTTTTGAAGACTGAACTTTTCCAAAATTTCAGTGTACTTAGATAAATCAGTGATTCTCCACACCAACTCCTCCCTGCTAAGGTTTTTCCCAACTTCACCATTGTGTTTAATTCCTGCTTTAGCAAAAAACAACAACAAAAAAAATCCAAGATACTAAACTGCAAGAGCTGAATAAAGGAGTGTCTGTTTTCTGAAATTTGGATAGTTGAAACTTGAGCCATGGGAAAGTCTCTATAAGGTTGACATTGTTCATTTCCTGTTCCCAAAGTTTCCTACAGTTTTCTCTCTCCTATGGTACAAGCTTTGAATGGACGAACGCTAAATGCTTTTTCTGTGAATGCTGATTCTTCAACATGCAGCTGCAGAAAAACACAAGCACAGAATAGAAAACGGAGACAAGAGGGAAACACGCAGAGAAGTCTTCAGCTCCCCGGAAAGACTTTTAGGGTGAAAAGACTCAGACATCAACTCTTGTTTTCTGCATTGAAATGCTGAGAAAGAAGAACAAAGACGTTTGGCGTAAAAAGAAAGGGATGATGGGAAATCGGAGTGACTGGTAACCAATAGTTATCTGCCATGGTTTCACCAGAATCTCAATCAAGCAGTCGAGGAAATCTTTTCCAACAAACTTCCATGTATTTAAATCTGAGCTCATGCCAACACAAAATACAACATAATTGTGAAACAGAAGGAGATATCTATGGTTTTTAAGTCTTTACAAACTGAAAAGTGTGGTAAAATTAAGGAACTAATGCTCCTTTGGCATTAGTTCTTAAAACAAGCTCTGATATCTTGCTGAAAAGTTACTTTTACGATCATTTTGTCTTATTTCATGTGTAACGAGATATTTGCCCTTGAAACTAAACCAAAAATACTTTGTAAGAGTCTGTGTTTTTGCTGTATAATTCCTCCTAAAGCCTGACACTAATGGTTTCCATCCATTCCAGATAGCTTCATAATGTTGCTACATAATGTTGTTACCCAGAGGTGTGGCTCAGAACCGGGCTCTTCCAATCCTAAACAGAACTACGACTGGCTGAAAACGCAAAAGGCTCTTCTGGAGAGACCTGCTTCTTTTAGCTCTTCCTATTCTTTTGTGTGTGGTCTGCAGGACACATCACAGCGCAGACAGCTGCACGGTAAAAGACACTGCACAGTTTATTATTTCAGCCCACAAACACAGCAGGAAAAGGAAAGGCTTGCTGGTGCAGGCACCTACGTTTGATCCGAGGCGCTTTGTTGGTATAAAGGCCTTGCAGTTCAAACACAGAGTCACAATTGAGCAAATGGAGCATATTTCAATTCAAACTGAGATCAAACTGGGAATCAACAAAGGATCTTACATTAGCACACAGAAGCAACAGCTGACAGACCATTAGTTGCCTCTGAATTAGCTACTTCCTCTGGGCTTTCAGTCTGCATTAAAGTCACTGAGGAAAGCTTCTGTATGTCCACGCATGGGGAGAGACAGATGAGTCGGGTTTGTGGGATGCATAAAACTGCGAACATTTCCTTCGGTCTCTCACAGAGCCATTAACATGAGGTAAAGCCGGAGTAGTACATAATGGAAGATGATATTAGCTTAAGTGGGTGAGAAGCTGTGATACCGTTGCTCCTAAGGCTGCTGGGGAAGTAACAAGGAAATGGAACCAATCATAGAGAAATCGATCTTAATTCACCTTCCCAGAAAGTTGCAGAGCAAAAACGTGTTTTTTCAGCCAACAATGGAGAGGGGAAAAAAAAGACTATCTGTAAAAACATTTTACTTAACTGCATTTTGAGTCAAATGTAAAAAAAAAAAAAAAGTTATATCTCATAAACTGCAGTTTCAACACACCTTTCATTGACTTCACATTTCTGTATTAAAATGTTTCCTCCCTGATTGCTCTGATGTAATTTTCTGATCTTAAATCTTGTTTTCATTAGCTGTAAGCACAAAATCACCTTACAGAAATAAAGGCCAGAAAACACCAGTCTTTATGTAATAAATCTACAGATCATTTCAGTTCATCAAATGAGTTGCTAAAATTAACTCTTTAATAATATTCTAATTTTTACTGAATATGACTGTATGAGTGCAGCTCAAAAGTTTAAAATATCACTTTTCTTGTAGCTTTTTCTAAAAATTAAACTCATTATATGGATTTATTAGAGGGAAATATTTGAAGCCTTTATTTCATGTAATTTTCATGATTATTGCTTGCAGATAATGAAAATCCAAAATTGTGTGCCTCATATGTTTAGAATATTACACAAAAACAAAAGTATCAGAAAATGTAAGCCTTCTGAAAAGTATGTCAATTTTTATCCTGCAGCTATGCAACTTTTATTTGAAAAAGTCAATAAAATGTGAATAGTTTTTGCATAAAATACTAAAAAAAACAAAAACAAAAAAAAAACTAAACACTAATTTATGCAAGCAGAAATCTGATCCCAGAACAGCGTTGCATGAACTTCTGGCTCCCCCTAGTGGCAACACAGGAGAACTACAGCAACATTCAGACGACAAAACAGCAGAAATCACAGGTGACCCAGAAAGTTTAATTCATAATTGAGGAACTGAACGGTGATCAATAGATACTGTAAATGACACAAAGCAGATGACTGAACATCAATTCACACAGTGTTTATCTGAGGTACAGTACAGGCACATCAACACCAAAACTCAACATAAAACACTGAAGTCAAGCAGAAACACTTCTTAGCAATAAGACAGTAATGGAGCCTTAATTTAAAGTCACTGATAAAACAGGCACTTTTAAAATCTATTATAGTACAGCACAATTAACTTAAAAAATGATTCAGCTGATATGTTGAACACGAGAGGAAACACTTCAGTCCTTTTTTTGGACCAGGAGTCTTCATCCTGAGACTCTTCAAACTTTTGTGCGTACAAGAAAAAAAGAAATCTTGTTAGTTCAGGACTCCAACAGAGCAACTGTTTTAGACAAGACAGCTTTATGTTAACGGGAAAGAACTGAGTCACAATGAGAAGCCATTATTAGCCATCGTTTTTCATCATTGTTTCCTAACCAGAGTCCGGCTACTCAAGTCAGATCCGATTTCTTAATGGCCATCAGTGTTGTCTCTCTCTCTACAGCGATGAGGGTGGAGGGGATTTGCAAACATTTTAACTTGCATATAAATGGAGTATCACAGTCTCCATAGTGTTTTGGCATCATTTAAAAGAAAAGTGCACACTTTGGAGTGCTTTGGAGGACAAACCAACTGCAACACAGTCTGACTGTGGAGTGAGTGTGTCTGCAACACATGGTACACACACTGTCCTGCAACAGGAAATGCTGTAGGAAAATTATACTGAATCTGCATCATTCTGATCATAATTCATAAGAAATAAAGCTTCTACACAGAAGCTTTGTTGTCTTCATTTTAGTTATACATCTCATGAATTTTACAAAATAAAACTGGACCTGTTATTGTCTTCAATCTGACATTTTCTAAAATATATATATTTAAAAAAAATCAAGTAAAGGAACATAAAAAAACAGTTTCCGTAACATTTCTGCACCAGCAGTTTGTGCTGCTTCTGCATCAGCAATGCAGAATCAGAATTGATTCAGAATTGAATCAGCAATGCAGAATCACAAACACAGAGAAAAAAATACTGACTTTTGTTCTAAAAACAATAAAAACTAACAGAAATGTTTGTGCAGTAGTCGTCAGCGATGCTACACTGTAATGCTCATTTAGAAAGGTTCAGTCCTTCAGTTCTCAACAAACACAAAGTGCCAGCAGGAAGAGAGTAGATCCTTCAGTAGATCCAGACTCCTTCTTCAGTACCGACTGTTTGGCCCACATGTGTGCAATACACACGGCTGGACAGCAGGGGGGGCTGGTGAGCACTCAGCTTAATAAGGTCATCCTCAGTTCACCAGCAGGACGTCTTCATATGTTGTTGTTCTGAGGAGTCAAAGCATAAAAGAGGTTTCAGACCTTAAATTAAACAACAAAATGTTATTTAAGACTCAGAAAGTTATTTTAATCCCGATTCATGTACGTAAACTCCACATGCATGATTTTGTTTGGTGCATCTTAAAATACGCTTCTTATTTTAGTATTTAATGGGGTGTATGAGTGATGCGCTCACCTGTCACAGCAGCAGAAGAAGGAGCAGGGAGACGTCTCCACTCCCCTGAACTTGCCAGACGTTGGTGCATCTGTACACTCGGCTATGAAGGCGTGCAGGTCTGTGATGTGGATCGGTTCCTGGGTTTGGTGCTGGGGAAATCAATGACAACACGCTTCTGTTATGTATAGATTTCACTCTTCCCAGTCGCTCCGTACTCTGCTGTGTACTACTGATGTGCTACATTTATCTCTGAGAGATAAATCAGACGTACAGTTGAGACCAGAAGTTTATGTACACCAAATAAAGAAAAACCAACACCTTTTTTCCTCGTTTTATTATAAAAATTACTTAAATTATTTGTATTTGCTAAATGCCACAATAATGAGTAGAAATATGTCAGAGATTTACACAGTAATGTCTTCAAGATCATACATCTACCTACAGATTATCTCATTACCGTTGTTTTTTTTTTATGTTTAAACAGCTATGAGGCACAGTGAAGAAACCAGAAACTGCCATTTAATCAACAGGTTGTTGCTAGGTAACCAAAGAGTGAGTGAGTTGCTAGGTAACCAAAGATTAAGTTAGTTTGTTGATCCCACCAATCTTGTTTAGCTGAGGTTGAGCAGCTAACCAAGCTCAGATGATGATGTCTTTCTTTGGAAACTTAACTGACACATTTAAATTAATTTGAGGGTTTAATACATTAAATACACAAGACATCTTTCATTATTGTGCCAAAATTATTTCTATTTAGCAAATAGAAATAATTTTGGTAATCCTAATGGACCTAAAACAAGAGACGTTTGGTCTGATTTAACCTCAAACAATGAGGAAAAAAAGGTTTATGTGTTTTTTTTTATTCAGTGCAGTAAAATTCTGGTTTCATTTCTAACCAGATTAACATTATGCAGAAATTCACTGCGTCTGCTACAGTTTTCAGAAAGAGTAATTTCTTACATTATCAGTACACTGATTTTGGTTTCCCTTCTTGTTCTGATTGGATAAGTGTCTCACCTTAATGGTCTCGTAGGCTCCAGTGATGAGAGCGATGAACAGAGACAGGACCATGTAGATGAACAGGGAGATGAAGGTGTAGAGGTAGATCTGGCTGAACGCCCAAACCAGAATGCTGCTCTCCTGCATCTCCGAGAACGTCACAAACATGTCGTCCCCATTAATGAGGGAGAACAGGCACTCCGACACCATCGACAGAGAGCGAAACTGTGGGGGGGTGAAAAACAGAGATGAAGATTGTTTACATGAACGTAGTTTGATGAAAGCTGAGTCGAGGGGGGAAATTAAAAGTCGAACAATGTGCTAAGCTCAGATGAAAACGAAATTACAGCCGTACAGCTACCTAAAAAAGGTGTAATAAGTATTTTTTTTTAAATCATAATGTTTATAGTTAACACAATCAAGTCAAAATGTTTGTTTTATTCACCTTGACGTGGTACGGTCCGAGCACGATCCAGCCACAGAAGCAGTAACCCAGATAGATGACGGCTACGCAGCAGCAGAAGCGAATCACATTGGGGAACGCAACTCGAAGTGTGATGATGAGGATCTGAGAAAAGAGAGCAAAGATCAGGCAAACTAAAAGCTTAAAGGAACGCTCGCCTACAGAACAGCCAGAGGATCCGTGACTTACGTTGTACTTTTGGAAAAACGTGAGGTAGCGAATGACTCCCACCCACACCAAAAGGGTGGAGGTCCCCAGCAGGATGGCACAGATGTCATAGGACGACGTAGTCTGTCAGGGGAAAAAAAAAGCAAGATGGACGACACATTTTTAACATAAGAAGCGCCTGAACTTATAGATCAAAATGCTGTGTTGAAGAAAACTAACACCTCACGTAATCCTAGAGCAACACAATAAAAATAACGCTGATGTAAGACCAGGTAATTTTATTTATACAGCACATTTTCAGCAACAAGGCAGTCCGAAGTGCTTTGCATGAATTAGGAGGAAATGCAAACAAAACCAAAAACTACATAATGTTCCCCTTGTTTGATCAGAATAATAGTCCATAATTTATAAACCAGTAGAAGTTTCTTTGGATTCTTGTTCTGATAAAACTAAATGTTGGTTTTCCAGGTTTGGTTCTTGTTCTGGGTTGTTAAGTAGACGGTATTTTCTAAGTTTGTTCTAAATTTGTAAACTAAGAGGCGTTTCTCCTCCTAGGTCTTGCTCCAATATTAAAAGTATGAAAATGTTAGTCTAAGCCAGGTAATAAAATAATATTCCACAGTTTATAAAAGTAGCTAAATCTTGACCTAATGTAAATAGTGCTCCACTTTCATTAAAAGTAATGAACTAAGCAGTTTTCTGTTTTAAACGTTGGTCTAAAGCAATAAGTCCTCCACAGTTTATAAAAATAATAATCTATAAGAGTGTAAAGCTGTAGGACCTTTGATTCGATGCAGATTTTGATGATGCTGCCTGTGATGGTGAAGATGTCGCTGATGATGAGAAGAATATACCAGCCGTTGATAAACTCAAACCGATCCGCCCAGCACACTTTACGATCCAGAGTATCCTTGAAGTACTTAACAAACTCCTGTAGAGAAAGTCAAACATTAAAACCTGTCAGACTCTTTTACGTTTATGCAAGCACACACATACACACCACCATTCAGGTTTTCTGTTTGTGCTTTTGGTTTTATGTGACATTGATGAAGCAGTTCTCATGAGGTTCTCTTGCTGTTTTTGTTTTGGTTACAACGAAACTCTCCACCTACCTGCTGCAGGATGATGCCTCGCAGCAGGGAGCGTCCACATAGGAGCAGAGACAGCAGGCACATCAGACAAACGATCACGTCGAACGTCACACGCGTGAAACTCTCAGCTGTGTTTAAAAGGAAAGAAAAATTTTTACATCGTTTTGGTTTTGAACATTTATAAATGGACTGCATTTGCAAAGCCCTGCAAAGGGATTCACACTGCATGAACAATTAAACATGTTTAATGTTGCACTAATTACATTACTCCATGGATTAGAACATATGGCTCTTGAAATTTGTTACAAGAGAAATCTGTAAATTTATCTGTTGTTCATTCAGCCTGTGAGAAAGCATGAAAGCATATCTGCCTGTATGACCCGTCAATAGATAACAGGAAGGCTGAAAAGGCAGAAAAGTTGCTGTTTTTTGTCTTTTGTGGATTTGTAAGTGTCAAACTTATAGAAACCCAAAATGTGAAGATGCTTGTTCTACAACCAGAGGATTCAAAGCAGCAAATGGCTTTTTGCCAACTAATGATTTTAAATATAATTACAAATTCAGTTTTTAGCTGATTTTTATTGAATCATTTTTGTTGAATTTCCACAACAGAATGGTATTACAAATATCAATAATATATTTTTGATCTATTTTCCTTTTCATCAGGTCAGAAAGTATTTGCTTTATATTTATACCATTTTCCACAAATAACATTATCCCATAGTGGAAAATGTAAGGTCTCATTAAAAACTTTTGTTTTTTTCTATTTGAAACCTAAAAACTGAAGTCTAATTTTAGTTTTTCAAAATGACAACAAATTTCCTACATCAGAAATCATAAGTTGTCTTTTTTTTTTATTATGTCACATTTGGCTCTAAACAAGTTGATTTAGTTGGATAGAAATGTCTCTTTGGATTATAATGGTTGCAGGAAGACTCCTGCTTTAGTAATGCTAACCATGCTAACTGCACTTATTGCTAACACAGACTGAAAAGACAAAGTTTAAAATCCAAACACTAGAATTATTTTGTATGTTTTGAAGAAATAGTAAAACTCAGTTTTACATTGACTGTTCTCTTACACAGTGTCTAATTTGAAATGATTCCTCACAAAAGAAAACATGGACATTAATATTTTGAATGCTTTTCTTTCATAGTCTTAAGTTCTTAAAGAGAAATCTGCCAAAACTGAAGTATGCAGGTCAAAGCTTTACAAAATCAAAAATCGGCCAAAAATGTTGTTTATTTCTAGCTGAAATCAGTAAATATTCTCTTTCAAAGAAGCAACAGCACATATGAAATGGTCAGAAATGAGAGGCTTGGTGACTTACCATGGCCAGAGACACTTGGGTCTTTACATTCCCTCATCATCGCCTTGTTTTCCAACCAGATCTTCACTTTTCCACTGTGAGCCTTGTTGTCCATCACTATCTGAAAGGAAGAATCAGCAAAACATAAATCTTATTATATTACACCAACTTTTCACAAACATTTCAGCAACTTGTAACTATGATTTCCTTTATGTACCAGTGAAGGCTTATGTGTTACCAGATTTAACATGAATAAATTATTTCCAGCCAGGAGATTTGATCTGTTTTTGATTTGCTTCTTGAAATCCAGTTCGTGACTTTTCTTTTGCATCGTGATGCTACTCTTAAACCAGGATAAACTGGATCATTGTTTTAGCGTCATTATGTTGAAAAGATCAGAACTGCTTCAAAAGCACAGGAAAATATTTGCTAGCAGTCCAGTAAAATTAACACCACAATGACTAAATCTTATGGAAATGTCAAGAAATAAGGATATGCTGGGAAATAATATTTTAAAAAGTACTACGACCCCTGGTGANACCTTTCGTTTCCTCAACAAATTAGTCAACCATTTGTACGCTAAAGCAACTGTGGCTACATGCTAACCTTTAAAATTACAGGAGAAACACAGAGGAAGATGGAACAGAAACCAGGATGAAGAACTAAATAAAGTAAGATGATATCCTGTTTCTTGTATAATCCAACAATATGTAAACAGCTGTAATCCAGGTTTCAAGGAAATAATGATATTCATCAATCTCCTGATTCGTTCGGAGAAAGTGGTTTTAGCCGATGCAGCAATTCTCTAAATGCCAACAAGCATTTATTTTCTCGTTTCATTCACAGCCACTCAATAGAAGCACCCTTTAAGAAGGTACTAAACTTGCTTCATTAAACCCACATTTTAGTTTTTAAATGTAAATTTTTATTGGTGTGATGTAATATTGTAATTTTAAATGCAATTTTCATCAGCTGCAAGTAGAAAATGATCATAATCATTAGAAACAGAGTTTGTGTGTTTCAGTTTGTGATAAAGTTCCTGAAATAAACGGGATGTTCAGTAATTTACTGGACAGGTCTGTACGCACTTTGTACTTTTGAATGAACTTTTTAAAAAAGTTACAGATTTATGGCTCCATTTTGGGCATTTCAAAAACCGACAGTCCAGTGTAGCTCCGGGCGCTTTGTTCCCAGACCCGGACCGACCCGTTAGGACGGTTCAGTTCAAACCTGAGCGGTTCTACAGAAACTCTTTGCAGCAATTCTTGTTCTGCTGGAGCAGCAAATCCCTGGACTGGTTGTCCTTTAGAGACTCTGAGCACATTGTTCATGCAATCACAAGAAAAACCCAACCAGCCGACAATACGGGGCAACAACGGGGGAAAAAATTCACCAAACATCCCTTCACAGGAATAAACTGATTGATTACATCAGGGAAAAACAAACTTTTATCTCATCAGATTACACCTTTTTAATTTAGGCCTTAGGGCAGCAACTAAATTATTTTACTAATCAATTATTTGGATTAAGACATTGTGCAGATTTTTCTTTTAAGTGCTTGAGCTCATTTTGTTCAATGTTAGAAATGCATAAGAAAATGCAGAATGAAAGTTAACAGAATTTAAACCTGGAAACAAAATTGGCCACTTTAATTAAATGCAAAATGTTTACATTTTCTGTACAGTTTTTGTTTAATAACTGCTCTTTTTCCCCCCCAGAAAACCGTCTCGTTTTAGTCTCCAGTTACAGATGAATTCATCACCAACTTAGTGGACAATTATTTCAACATCATCAATCATTTCAGCCCCAAAAACAAGCTGAACAAGTACGGGAGTCAAAACAAAAGCATTTCCCCTACCTTTATAATCTAAATTATACAACTGACATCTTTATCAAAAATCTATTTAAAACAATCAAAGACTAGAAAAAAACCCCAGCCTGTTTATATAAAATAAATATAAAACTGACTAAAATCAGTCACATTCCATCTTTAATAGATTTACTGTCTTCAAATCTTACAGCCGTCTGCAGTTTAGTTGCATCTGGCCTTCCTCTGCATGTTAAGGTGCTGGATTGCGTGCGTTTGATAAAATGGGTCAGTTTTAATGCTGCGTTTATCATAGGCAGAGATTACGGCGCGCTGCAGCCACAGGAGGAGTTAGGAAAGCACCGAGCAGACGGATTGGAGGAGGAGGGGTTTGTTGATACTGGAGTCAGCTTAGTTTCATCTGTGGACCTACATCAGATGACTGTCGCAACAAAACAGCAGAGGAACGCACAGGGTGTGTCAAACGAAGTCAGTGACGAAGCTGGAGTCGTCTGAAAATGAGGTTTTTAATTTAAAGCTCAGCTGCTTTGTTCTATGGCACAAATGTGTAAACAGGGTTCAAAGTTATCGGTTTGGGCTAAACAAAGGATTTTTTTTTTACCCCAATTTCTCTCTAAATTGTCTTTATGTGGATAAACCCTGGATGGATGAGAAACAAGGATTCAAACTGATCAAACTCGGGGTTTAATCAAACCAGGGACGTCCTTTTGTACATTTGTTTGGTCCAGACCAAAAGCAAAACGTTGGGTTTCACGTTGTGCTTTTATTGAAAGCAAACTGTAATTTGTAAACAAAGCCACATGAGTGACATCATGTTCCCGCTGGACAAAAATGACAGGGCTGGGATAGAGAACAAACCCAGGAATGGAAATCATGGAAAACGTGCTCACAAAAAAATAAATAAATAAAATGTACTGGATGATAAATCATCACAGAAATGATTGTGATAAACGAAAACATTGTCGTTTTGATTCCTACCCCTAGAATTACACTTTCTGCTCTTTCAGCTTGTAATGATAAATTGTGGGGGGGTGGGAGGGGGGAGCAGGTTACAGCTGAATTTAGTTATTTCTTAAAATAAAATTCTGCTCTTAGTTCAACTCAAAAGTCCAGCTGAGAGCAGAAATCTGTTTGCACGAGAGCCAAAGGTGAACCAAGAGTCACAAGCAAACATTTCAGCCAGACTGGGGTCAGATCCGACTCCAGATTCTGGGGCGCTGAAGCTTAAAGATGATCTACTAGGCTTCCTTCAACAGGTTCAGATAGATCACAAAATATGTCAACAATTTTCTTAGATAATGATATTTTATTCTGCTCAGTTCTGACCATTTTAAGTTCCTTCCAGAATGAGCCATTCTACGGCCTCTTTTCACTTTCAATCCAAATAAGCTGCTGCTGGCCACGCTTACTCAACTCTACATTAATACTCCGTGAAAACGGCTGCAAACAAATGCATAAAATTACAACCATATATCTTTGAAAAGCAAAAGTGGAGCCTCCTGCACAAACAACAAGAATACAGAAAGTGGTGTCTGGATGGCAAGTCCACAACAAAACCTGTCTTTTCCAGCAGCCATTGTACACGGCAGTAAAATCAACTGCGCAAATGTGCTAGGCAACGGTTGGTAGGTTTCTAAAATGGCTCAATGGCCTGGTGTTTTTTTTTTTAAGTGTTGTGCCATCTTTAAAAGCAGTTGAGACCCAAATGGAAAAAATGTTCAAAAACCAAATTTTCCATAATAGATCCCCTTTAAGATTATTTAAGTCCAACTAAGAGGCAAGTACTGGTTCAGCTTTCAAATGTTTTTGGCATTTTCTTTTGCTACGCTTAGGAAATCTGGAATAAACTCAAAAATCGAGTTAGTTTCCAAAAGTGACGTCCAGTCTACATACCAGCCCAGCTGGGTGGTGTTCTGAAAAGCCCGTATAGCATGACAGCTTAATGGCCAGCAAAAGTTTCCCCAAACTGAAACAACTTGGACTGGGACGCAGTCGGGCCTGGCACGCATCTGCCATCCAAAATCAACTGGCTCCAATTAGAGGCAGATGTTTTTATTTGAGCATTGAAGCCGTTGCAGCGGCTGAAGGAAGAGAACGTGTTCAGCATCGGCAAACGCTCGTCTGACCCACCTACATTCCAGCGAGGAAGCCTGAGGCAGAGACATCTGGCTCATGCATGTGTGCAGCAAATTAAGTCACACAGAGGTCAGACGGACCTACACATATGAGTGACGCCTTAATGGATGAGAAGCAGCATGTCGAGGAGTGACCGGACGATCAATGGCTGCCATGAAGACGAGGAATCCACTTCCTTCGTTCTCCTAATTCCACCGCCGCACATGACTTGAGCTTTACATTCTTACAGAACCACACCGTCCCTCTTTACAAGCTCAGAAAGTTAAAAATAACACTTCCTGCTGCTGTAGATTCAACCCAACTGTAAATCCCAGTGAAAGTGTTTCAAGTCGTCAAAGAGCTGACAGGAAGCAGGTGGCGTGAATTTATTCTCGGGGAAAAAAACGACCAAGAGGGAAAGGAAGGGGCTTTCCCCGCTTCCCGTGGAGAAAATTCAGCAACACAGGATGCAAAAAGCTGCTTTCTCATGTCCTTTATAGATTCTCACAGGCAACTTTTACTGAAGACTTCTAAAGCAAACTGATGCTGGCTCAAGAAACTTCAGTCGACTCCTACAAAGCTGTGTGAAGATTAGTGCTGCTCAGGCTGACCATACAAGGAAGTGGTGGCGTTGTTTCTATTGTGAGGGTTACACACACACACACACACACACACACACACACGAAGGAGAACGAAGGATAAGAAACTTAATTCAAGTTCAGACGAATAAGTCATCACACAGACCTGTCACAATAAATTGTGACAAATTGTCCCAATATTTATTGCAATAAATGATAACGTTGTTGCAAGGCTAATTTTGAGCAATATATTGATAACGGCATAATAATGCAAGTTCTCACTCTGTTATCCAATAAACATTACTTTTGTAAAGAACACTTACTGCTGGAAGACATTTTAACTGTCTAAAATTAAAAAAGAAACAAAATTTCCCAAAAACTGACTGGATTGATACATTTTAACTTTGAATATGGCAAATAATTTCACATATAAAATATTTTTTCTTAAATATTAAGCAATTATTGACTTAAAACAAGATCCTATTTCTTACAGAGAAAGTTAGTGTTTTCCAATTTAAGTGGACCAAGATAATTACACCAGAAATGTAACCAAAAATACTTTAAGATTGTGTTTTTACATTTCATTTTCACATTTTTTTAGAGAACATAAAGGAATGAGGGGGGGAGAAAAAAATTATCTTGTCCGGCTTAAAAAAAAAAATCTGATATTATTTTCAAGCCATATCATCCGGTGTTATAAGATTCAACTATAAACAGGCTTACTGTAGCATGATAATATCTGAAATGTGGATTGGTGAATGAAATACCAAACTGCTCCGGTCATTACAATCTGGAAAGTTCTGCCTTTGTCTCACCTGTGCCACATTAACGTGAGCAAACCGTCAGAGAGGCCCGACTTAACCAAATGTGTTAAGTGAATGTTGGCGTCCCGTTAAAGCCGCTCCAAAGCAGGTGGCTGAGTGAAGCTATGAGCTGAACAGACGAAGCCAGCATGCCTTAAAGGGAGTGGCTGTCAAAACGCCAGGTAACCCCGGCTCCTGGCAGAGCGACGGCCCCAAAACGCTACACAGAACTGGGTTACAATCTGTCCGAAACCCGGCAAACAAACACCCAACGTTGGCAACAACACAGGCCAAGTTAAACACTGAACACAAATGATTTTATTTTTAATAATATCTCAGAATAAATCCATCTATTCTCATTGTTTGTATGTAAATATTTGATATAAGTGAAGTCGTCAGAGAATGGTAGACCAGCAGCTCTATTGTCTGGCTTTGCATCAAAGATCCAGCCTCGGGCACGGTGCTGGGAGGTGTGGGGGTGGGTGACGACTGGATTAACTGGTACAAAAAAGAAAGAAAAAAAAAGAGGAGGGGCAGCTGGCACAAAAAGTAAAAAAATAAAAAAATCCTGGGACAGCCAACGTGTTTTAATAAAACTGGATCCAAGACCGATTGCTCTCCTGTGAATTGGCCGCTTCGCGATAAACAAGCCGACAGTTTGTCAATAAAACCCTGGATATCCTGTGGGCCGGATCCGTTACCGTCCCAGAGAGCGGGCGGGGCGAGCCGAGGCCAGATGCGTTCGCTGCCTCTTCCCAAAACGTTATGCTTTAAAATAAAAACTGCACAAGAAGCAGCAAAATTTATTCAGAATGACGAGCTTCCAGAGAACTGAAGGTAAACAACAGACAGGCTTTTAGAGGGCCAAATTACCCGTTAAATAATTACAGAGCACTGGTCCCAGTTCCAGTCTGACACAGACTGGGTTCCTGAAACTGCAGCGCTAGCAGCTACCACTTTATCCTAATAGGCAGGAAAGTGCCAGCCTGTAAACCACAGTGATGCAGCAGGGCATCAATCCTTCATCCCACTGCTGAAAAAACAAAAACAGACTGTAGGAGTTGATGATTTTATTCTTATTCTTCACTCTGAAAAGAGTCAGAGAGCCAGGAGAGAGTTTCAGTTTCCACAGGTTGGGTCCTGGAACTGGCAGAGCAAACATCCAAACCTATGCAAATCCTTTCTGGTGTGCGAGAAGAAGAGTAATTCAGAAGTAAAAAGAGGAATTAAGGTTGAGGAAACGACTGGTCGACCATCAAAATAATAATCAACTAATTTAATAATCGATTAATCGTTAGCGGGAGTATTCATCCTCTAAAAGCTGCCATTTGCTGAAAGAACGCCACACCCAGGACAGCAGTAAAGCCAAAACTGTACAAACATGGTGCACAAATCTGCTTTCTCTAAGTCTCTTCAAATGGCAGATTTAGCTTCAAATTCTGTGTAAAACAATAAAAAAAAAAAATGCCATCAATCACCTCTTGGTATACAATTATCAAAAGGAAAACGGATTATAGGCAGTATTTTTTAGCTGTAGATATACCTTTTGCTATAATTGATCAGGAGTATACAAAAATAATTGTGTCTTAATTCATTCCAGGAAATAAAAACATTTTCCCCATTTTAATTTGCTTATTTGCATCTTTCATTTTGTTTCCAAGTCATGTAAAATAAATCGTAGGTGGTTAAATGAAAAGTCTGCAGAATGTGCCAATTTTTCAATCAATTACCAAAAATAATTCAATTAAGGGATTGAGAAAGATTTTTATTTCCAGCATCTATAATATATAAAAATAAGATTTTTTTTCTCCAGTCCAGGTTTGATTTTTTAACAGCACTGTCATGTTGAAGATGGACTGAAATGAAAGTTACCAGCAAGTTTCAGCGTTTCTCACTGAGAGAGAAACGTCATGCTGGTCTTGCAAACTGAAGCATGACATGTCAAAAGCAAGAGGCAGTTAGGAAGAATTCCCCTTCCTGGTGTTTTCAGAGAGGTAGATTAGGATCAGGTACATTGTGTGTACGATAATACAAAGTACTCCAGTATGCAAACAACGAGGACATCTGTGTTAAATGTACCTTAACCGACCAGAGATCTGGTACTTTCATGGTGAACTCCTGCAGTTTGACCTGGAAGTATGCAACACTTCAAATGCAGGAGGGAAAAACACTAAAGGGTAAAAGTAGGAACCTTAGTAGCTTTTACACCAAGTGTTGCAACATTTAGCCAATCCCAACTTGATAAACTCCAAACAGCGACCGGCCAGAAAGAAAGAAACTCAAAAATCGAATCTGTCCAAGCCTAATCAAACACTACCAAGGCATTGCACCAACACTATTACAAGGTTTCCCCCAGAAAACTTGCCAAGCCCGGTGGTTGGGTGCTCAGGCAGTCATTCATCCAGCTGTCCGCCATTTTTTGAATTAAAAAAAAAGTTTAAAGTTGACAGAAAATTTAAAAATATCACTTGGTAATTATGTGTTATTAAAAGATTGGAAGATTAGTATCTGAACACCATCTATAAAGTCTTAAAAAATGCAAACAAAAAAAAAAAACCTTAAATGAATAAGCAATGCTTAGCCGCTGTTGAGAAAATAAATTTAAAATAAGATAGTTTTAAAACTTAACATGTCTTGATTCAAATGGCCTAATTGCGGTTTTGAAATCAGTAACTTATTCTGGCCTATTGACCTTTATGTTACCTGTAGTTACAGCAGATGGTTTGCTAGGATCGTTTGAACTGCCTTTTGTCTGTGTGGGAAACAATACAGGAGAAGTTGTAGTTTTTCACACTCATCTGTGAAAAGCTGTAAACACGGCAGGAGTTTCTGGCTTGAGAGAGGGTCAGAGACAGCTCCTGGTTGGATTAGCAAAGATGCGCCTTATTTGAATAAATTAAAGATAAGAATGCGCCTTCACTATAAAACTTTCTACACAGAAGTAAATCAGATTTGCTCTTGCAATTCTCCAAATACGTCTTTGCTTTTCTTTTTTCTTCTTTCCATTTATGTCAGGTAAATGAATCTCTGTTGTTCTGCAGTTTCTGATGTAATTTTATGCACTGTCTTCTATTGGATTAAACTCTGTAATTCTGTGACGTCAACACGCATTGCTGTTTTCTTCTGAGTGACTACACGCGGCCCGCCGAGAGGACCTGGGATCTAAGAGGAAGAGAGAGAGCCAAACTTTTTCCAAAATTAATTAATTCAGAGAATCTCTTCCTTAACACCGCTTAGCCTGGTGGGGGCACAAGTAAAGCCTGGTGGCCCGCCAGGCTTATAATACACTTGGGGAAACCCTGTCTTAGGTGCTGAAGCCATTACAGAGGGAGAAATCCCAATGTTAGCCCCTTTATGTGTCATTTAAAAGGAAACCATCTTTTCTACAAGCTGAGACATGTTTTCTGTTCATTCAGGCTGGAAGAGGCTTTCAGGAGACAAGAGGACAGCTGAAACGAGACAAATTTGCTACATTTTATCATTTCAGCTTTCAAGTCGTTTGTCTACACAGGATGGATTTGTAAATGCTACCAACCTTTGAAATTTAAGTCGAGGAGGATCTGTATTCTATAGGTGACTCTACAGGTGATTTTAAAAGTGACTTAAGAAAAAAAATTAACCGGTTTTGACAAAAAAGAAAAAGAGACTTGGGCCATTATTTTAGGAAGGTGGGGATAAATTAATTTGAAATTAAGCTTCTGAAGTGAATCTTTGGAAACTGGTCAAACATTCAGAATAACCACAAAAAGGGTGCAATTCACACCCTGGGGGAGGCGAGTAAAGTTTTAGAAGAAGACAGAAGACATCCCACGCCAACGCTCGTCCGTCTAAAGCCAGAGGAGAAGTGCAGCTCGTCACATCTAAACCCTGCCAACCACACCCAGCCATGTCCACAACACTCCGATTATGTAATGCAGGCTGCAAGCCAAACCAGCATCTCTCCATCACTGAGATTTGTACTCCTGATAGACTGCCCATTTCACTCTGCTCTGAACAGTCAACAATGAGATCACTGGATGCAAATATGAAAAACTGATTTAATCTTAGCAGGGAGTTATGAGAAAAGGTACACTTTTCCCAAAAAGATTTACAAACACTCAATACAGGGCGTTTAATCCCTAATTACAAAGGAAATTAAATTTCTTTTAAAAGCAGGTAGTTGAGGGACACTTACTGCACTAATGGGACCCCATAAGGGGCCTCAGTGTGGCCCCAGGAGGCCAATTGTTTATGATTTTTTTTTAAAGTGGGTCTCAAGTGGAGCTTTAATAACACCATTTGTTTCTGGAAACAAAAACACCAAACCTCCCCTCCCTGGTTTAGCAGGAAAAAAAAAAAGAGGACGGTCCAGCCTTGACAGAACAATAGCAATAATGCGCAAAGGGAGCCTGCAGGGTGAAGCACATGAGATTAGTCAATAAACTGAACGCAAAGCAACCCCAGGCGCCTCTTTCACCGCCGGAGACACAGACACCCATGTTCTTTTTCTGGAGGAAAAGCTACTCTAACCACGGCCCAGCCGAAACCGAGCCGTCTGGCTACAAGCCGGCTACTCCAATAACGCAAACAAACGTAACCCCAAAACAAAATATGCACTTTCTTTTAGCAGAGAAAACAAAGACGACAAGGTGCCGAGACGTGACTTAAATTAAATCACCCCTGAACAGAAAAACGACAAAGCGTTACTAAAGAAAATGTTACCTTCTGGACCGCCGACGTTGTTCTTCAGCACCACTTGAAGATGAGAGCAGCTCCTCCGGATCAGAACCAGCCCTGAAGCAAATAATGTCGACACAAACCGGCACCAAATTAACAATGGAGCCGCGCGCCCTGATGCGAGCGTCCCTCCGCGTGCCCTTCCCTCCACGTTTCAACGGCGACAGGCGGTTTTCCTTCTTGAAGGATGGACCCGGGTGGGGAGGGGTGAGGAAGAGGAGCAGGAAGGCGGTGACGAGGCGTCCAGCTGCACAACAACGAAGAAACGTGGTCTGCACAGATTAAGAAAAAAAAAAATTGAGTTAAAATCCTGTACACGGTCCAATCAAAGCCGCCAAACGGTGGTGGTTATGCAAAACAAAGTTGACGTCAAAATGAGACTCGAGCTCATGTCAGAGAGTCCAGGCAGGAAGCTCCGCCCACTCAGAGGGGGGCCTCCATGCACTGCCTGGATGCTAAGAGGATATCAGTGGTTCACTGAAACAGAGGCGGATTATTTTATAACAGGGCCCGGGGTGGGCAGAGTACCCAGAGTGACACTCAAAAAGAGTTGCACTTTTTCAATATATTTTTACTCAAGTAAAAGTAAAAAGTAGCCATCCAAGAAAATACGCAAGAAGGAGTAAAAACATATTTGGTAAAAAGTAATATTTAAAAATATAACTAAATATAAAGTTAAGTGGAAATTTTGGTGTATTAAGGAGACAAATGACAAAAATCCATATTAGTAACAAAAAATAAAATAAGGCAAAATAATCTTTTTCATGTATTTCAATAAAAAACGTACGAAACCTTATAAAAACTGCAGGTGGGTTTTGGTTAAGACATGTTTGTTTTTCATTCGGTGAAGTTACTCACAGTGGGTAGAGAATCCAGAAATTTAACTCAAGTCAGAAAATAAGAGTAGCGATACTTCATAATAAAATTACTCAAGTAAAGCAAAAAGTATGATGTCGTAAAAATAATACTAAAAGTAAATTTTTTCAAAAAAGTTATTGTAAATAGTTACTACCCAACTCAGAGTAAGGGTAGCACTACTTCAACATATTTTTACTCAAGTAAAAGTAAAAAGTAGCCATCCAAGAAAGACAGAGTCTTGACGTTTCCCGCCCCAAAAGAGAATCTAAATAACCAATCGTGTGTGGTTGCTAGGGAAAAACAAGAACATTTGACCAATCAGGATCAGTGAATTTAATGTATTTCGGGATCTCTGAATTTTGCCGCTGCCATAGAAACTGCTGGAAAGTTTTGCGTTGCTATGGTGATAAAGTTAATGATGGCAAGCTTTTATTTCCAAGAATCTGTTTCACCAGTCGCCACTGATTCCCACTTCTAGTAAAAGTTAACGTCTCAGTTGGGTCTTCAGGAGTAAAATTGCATCCACCAGCCTTGGTTTTAAATCCTTTTGAAGACTGAACTTTTCCAAAATTTCAGTGTACTTAGATAAATCAGTGATTCTCCACACCAACTCCTCCCTGCTAAGGTTTTTTCCCAACTTCACCATTGTGTTTAATTCCTGCTTTAGCAAAAAACAACAACAAAAAAAATCCAAGATACTAAACTGCAAGAGCTGAATAAAGGAGTGTCTGTTTTCTGAAATTTGGATAGTTGAAACTTGAGCCATGGGAAAGTCTCTATAAGGTTGACATTGTTCATTTCCTGTTCCCAAAGTTTCCTACAGTTTTCTCTCTCCTATGGTACAAGCTTTGAATGGACGAACGCTAAATGCTTTTTCTGTGAATGCTGATTCTTCAACATGCAGCTGCAGAAAAACACAAGCACAGAATAGAAAACGGAGACAAGAGGGAAACACGCAGAGAAGTCTTCAGCTCCCCGGAAAGACTTTTAGGGTGAAAAGACTCAGACATCAACTCTTGTTTTCTGCATTGAAATGCTGAGAAAGAAGAACAAAGACGTTTGGCGTAAAAAGAAAGGGATGATGGGAAATCGGAGTGACTGGTAACCAATAGTTATCTGCCATGGTTTCACCAGAATCTCAATCAAGCAGTCGAGGAAATCTTTTCCAACAAACTTCCATGTATTTAAATCTGAGCTCATGCCAACACAAAATACAACATAATTGTGAAACAGAAGGAGATATCTATGGTTTTTAAGTCTTTACAAACTGAAAAGTGTGGTAAAATTAAGGAACTAATGCTCCTTTGGCATTAGTTCTTAAAACGAGCTCTGATATCTTGCTGAAAAGTTACTTTTACGATCATTTTGTCTTATTTCATGTGTAACGAGATATTTGCCCTTGAAACTAAACCAAAAATACTTTGTAAGAGTCTGTGTTTTTGCTGTATAATTCCTCCTAAAGCCTGACACTAATGGTTTCCATCCATTCCAGATAGCTTCATAATGTTGCTACATAATGTTGTTACCCAGAGGTGTGGCTCAGAACCGGGCTCTTCCAATCCTAAACAGAACTACGACTGGCTGAAAACGCAGAAGGCTCTTCTGGAGAGACCTGCTTCTTTTAGCTCTTCCTATTCTTTTGTGTGTGGTCTGCGGGACACATCACAGCGCAGACAGCTGCACGGTAAAAGACACTGCACAGTTTATTATTTCAGCCCACAAACACAGCAGGAAAAGGAAAGGCTTGCTGGTGCAGGCACCTACGTTTGATCCGAGGCGCTTTGTTGGTATAAAGGCCTTGCAGTTCAAACACAGTCACAATTGAGCAAATGGAGCATATTTCAATTCAAACTGAGATCAAACTGGGAATCAACAAAGGATCTTACATTAGCACACAGAAGCAACAGCTGACAGACCATTAGTTGCCTCTGAATTAGCTACTTCCTCTGGGCTTTCAGTCTGCATTAAAGTCACTGAGGAAAGCTTCTGTATGTCCACGCATGGGGAGAGACAGATGAGCCGGGTTTGTGGGATGCATAAAACTGCGAACATTTCCTTCGGTCTCTCACAGAGCCATTAACATGAGGTAAAGCCGGAGTAGTACATAATGGAAGATGATATTAGTTTAAGTGGGTGAGAAGCTGTGATACCGCTGCTCCTAAGGCTGCTGGGGAAGTAACAAGGAAATGGAACCAATCATAGAGAAATCGATCTTAATTCACCTTCCCAGAAAGTTGCAGAGCAAAAACGTGTTTTTTCAGCCAACAATGGAGAGGGGGAAAAAAAGACTATGTAAAAACATTTTACTTAACTGCATTTTGAGTCAAATGTAAAAAAAAAAAAAAAGTTATATCTCATAAACTGCAGTTTCAACACACCTTTCATTGACTTCACATTTCTGTATTAAAATGTTTCCTCCCTGATTGCTCTGATGTAATTTTCTGATCTTAAATCTTGTTTTCATTAGCTGTAAGCACAAAATCACCTTACAGAAATAAAGGCCAGAAAACACCAGTCTTTATGTAATAAATCTACAGATCATTTCAGTTCATCAAATGAGTTGCTAAAATTAACTCTTTAATAATATTCTAATTTTTACTGAATATGACTGTATGAGTGCAGCTCAAAAGTTTAAAATATCACTTTTTTTGTAGCTTTTTCTAAAAATTAAACTCATTATATGGATTTATTAGAGGGAAATATTTGAAGCCTTTATTTCATGTAATTTTCATGATTATTGCTTGCAGATAATGAAAATCCAAAATTGTGTGCCTCATATATGTTTAGAACATTACACAAAAACGAAAGTATCAGAAAATGTAAGCCTTCTGAAAAGTATGTCAATTTTTATCCTGCAGCTATGCAACTTTTATTTGAAAAAGTCAATAAAATGTGAATAGTTTTTGCATAAAATACTAAAAAAAACAAAAACAAAAAAAAAACTAAACACTAATTTATGCAAGCAGAAATCTGATCCCAGAACAGCGTTGCATGAACTTCTTCCTCCCCCTGGTGGCAACACAGGAGAACTACAGCAACATTCAGACGACAAAACAGCAGAAATCACAGGTGACCCAGAAAGTTTAATTCATAATTGAGGAACTGAACGGTGATCAATAGATACTGTAAATGACACAAAGCAGATGACTGAACATCAATTCACACAGTGTTTATCTGAGGTACAGTACAGGCACATCAACACCAAAACTCAACATAAAACACTAAAGTCAAACAGAAACACTTCTTAGCAATAAGACAGTAATGGAGCCTTAATTTAAAGTCACTGATAAAACAGGCACTTTTAAAATCTATTATAGTACAGCACAATTAACTTAAAAAATGATTCAGCTGATATGTTGAACACGAGAGGAAACACTTCAGTCCTTTTTTTGGACCAGGAGTCTTCATCCTGAGACTCTTCAAACTTTTGTGCGTACAAGAAAAAAAGAAATCTTGTTAGTTCAGGACTCCAACAGAGCAACTGTTTTAGACAAGACAGCTTTATGTTAACGGGAAAGAACTGAGTCACAATGAGAAGCCATTATTAGCCATCGTTTTTCATCATTGTTTCCTAACCAGAGTCCGGCTACTCAAGTCAGATCCGATTTCTTAATGGCCATCAGTGTTGTCTCTCTCTCTACAGCGATGAGGGTGGAGGGGATTTGCAAACATTTTAACTTGCATATAAATGGAGTATCACAGTCTCCATAGTGTTTTGGCATCATTTAAAAGAAAAGTGCACACTTTGGAGTGCTTTGGAGGACAAACCAACTGCAACACAGTCTGACTGTGGAGTGAGTGTGTCTGCAACACATGGTACACACACTGTCCTGCAACAGGAAATGCTGTAGGAAAATTATACTGAATCTGCATCATTCTGATCATAATTCATAAGAAATAAAGCTTCTACACAGAAGCTTTGTTGTCTTCATTTTAGTTATACATCTCATGAATTTTACAAAATAAAACTGGACCTGTTATTGTCTTCAATCTGACATTTTCTAAAATATATATATTTAAAAAAAATCAAGTAAAGGAACATAAAAAAACAGTTTCCGTAACATTTCTGCACCAGCAGTTTGTGCTGCTTCTGCATCAGCAATGCAGAATCAGAATTGATTCAGAATTGAATCAGCAATGCAGAATCACAAACACAGAGAAAAAAATACTGACTTTTGTTCTAAAAACAATAAAAACTAACAGAAATGTTTGTGCAGTAGTCGTCAGCGATGCTACACTGTAATGCTCATTTAGAAAGGTTCAGTCCTTCAGTTCTCAACAAACACAAAGTGCCAGCAGGAAGAGAGTAGATCCTTCAGTAGATCCAGACTCCTTCTTCAGTACCGACTGTTTGGCCCACATGTGTGCAATACACACGGCTGGACAGCAGGGGGGGCTGGTGAGCACTCAGCTTAATAAATTCATCCTCAGTTCACCAGCAGGACGTCTTCATATGTTGTTGTTCTGAGGAGTCAAAGCATAAAAGAGGTTTCAGACCTTAAATTAAACAACAAAATGTTATTTAAGACTCAGAAAGTTATTTTAATCCTGATTCATGTACGTAAACTCCACATGCATGATTTTGTTTGGTGCATCTTAAAATACGCTTCTTATTTTAGTATTTAATGGGGTGTATGAGTGATGCGCTCACCTGTCACAGCAGCAGAAGAAGGAGCAGGGAGACGTCTCCACTCCCCTGAACTTGCCAGACGTTGGTGCATCTGTACACTCGGCTATGAAGGCGTGCAGGTCTGTGATGTGGATCGGTTCCTGGGTTTGGTGCTGGGGAAATCAATGACAACACGCTTCTGTTATGTATAGATTTCACTCTTCCCAGTCGCTCCGTACTCTGCTGTGTACTACTGATGTGCTACATTTATCTCTGAGAGATAAATCAGACGTACAGTTGAGACCAGAAGTTTATGTACACCAAATAAAGAAAAACCAACACCTTTTTTCCTCTTGTTTTATTATAAAAATTACTTAAATTATTTGTATTTGCTAAATGCCACAATAATGAGTAGAAATATGTCAGAGATTTACACAGTAATGTCTTCAAGATCATACATCTACCTACAGATTATCTCATTACCGTTGTTTTTTTTTTATGTTTAAACAGCTATGAGGCACAGTGAAGAAACCAGAAACTGCCATTTAATCAACAGGTTGTTGCTAGGTAACCAAAGAGTGAGTGAGTTGCTAGGTAACCAAAGATTAAGTTAGTTTGTTGATCCCACCAATCTTGTTTAGCTGAGGTTGAGCAGCTAACCAAGCTCAGATGATGATGTCTTTCTTTGGAAACTTAACTGACACATTTAAATTAATTTGAGGGTTTAATACATTAAATACACAAGACATCTTTCATTATTGTGCCAAAATTATTTCTATTTAGCAAATAGAAATAATTTTGGTAATCCTAATGGACCTAAAACAAGAGACGTTTGGTCTGATTTAACCTCAAACAATGAGGAAAAAAAGGTTTATGTGTTTTTTTTTATTCAGTGCAGTAAAATTCTGGTTTCATTTCTAACCAGATTAACATTATGCAGAAATTCACTGCGTCTGCTACAGTTTTCAGAAAGAGTAATTTCTTACATTATCAGTACACTGATTTTGGTTTCCCTTCTTGTTCTGATTGGATAAGTGTCTCACCTTAATGGTCTCGTAGGCTCCAGTGATGAGAGCGATGAACAGAGACAGGACCATGTAGATGAACAGGGAGATGAAGGTGTAGAGGTAGATCTGGCTGAACGCCCAAACCAGAATGCTGCTCTCCTGCATCTCCGAGAACGTCACAAACATGTCGTCCCCATTAATGAGGGAGAACAGGCACTCCGACACCATCGACAGAGAGCGAAACTGTGGGGGGGTGAAAAACAGAGATGAAGATTGTTTACATGAACGTAGTTTGATGAAAGCTGAGTCGAGGGGGGAAATTAAAAGTCGAACAATGTGCTAAGCTCAGATGAAAACGAAATTACAGCCGTACAGCTACCTAAAAAAGGTGTAATAAGTATTTTTTTTTAAATCATAATGTTTATAGTTAACACAATCAAGTCAAAATGTTTGTTTTATTCACCTTGACGTGGTACGGTCCGAGCACGATCCAGCCACAGAAGCAGTAACCCAGATAGATGACGGCTACGCAGCAGCAGAAGCGAATCACATTGGGGAACGCAACTCGAAGTGTGATGATGAGGATCTGAGAAAAGAGAGCAAAGATCAGGCAAACTAAAAGCTTAAAGGAACGCTCGCCTACAGAACAGCCAGAGGATCCGTGACTTACGTTGTACTTTTGGAAAAACGTGAGGTAGCGAATGACTCCCACCCACACCAAAAGGGTGGAGGTCCCCAGCAGGATGGCACAGATGTCATAGGACGACGTAGTCTGTCAGGGGAAAAAAAAAGCAAGATGGACGACACATTTTTAACATAAGAAGCGCCTGAACTTATAGATCAAAATGCTGTGTTGAAGAAAACTAACACCTCACGTAATCCTAGAGCAACACAATAAAAATAACGCTGATGTAAGACCAGGTAATTTTATTTATACAGCACATTTTCAGCAACAAGGCAGTCCGAAGTGCTTTGCATGAATTAGGAGGAAATGCAAACAAAACCAAAAACTACATAATGTTCCCCTTGTTTGATCAGAATAATAGTCCATAATTTATAAACCAGTAGAAGTTTCTTTGGATTCTTGTTCTGATAAAACTAAATGTTGGTTTTCCAGGTTTGGTTCTTGTTCTGGGTTGTTAAGTAGACGGTATTTTCTAAGTTTGTTCTAAATTTGTAAACTAAGAGGCGTTTCTCCTCCTAGGTCTTGCTCCAATATTAAAAGTATGAAAATGTTAGTCTAAGCCAGGTAATAAAATAATATTCCACAGTTTATAAAAGTAGCTAAATCTTGACCTAATGTAAATAGTGCTCCACTTTCATTAAAAGTAATGAACTAAGCAGTTTTCTGTTTTAAACGTTGGTCTAAAGCAATAAGTCCTCCACAGTTTATAAAAATAATAATCTATAAGAGTGTAAAGCTGTAGGACCTTTGATTCGATGCAGATTTTGATGATGCTGCCTGTGATGGTGAAGATGTCGCTGATGATGAGAAGAATATACCAGCCGTTGATAAACTCAAGCCGATCCGCCCAGCACACTTTACGATCCAGAGTATCCTTGAAGTACTTAACAAACTCCTGTAGAGAAAGTCAAACATTAAAACCTGTCAGACTCTTTTACGTTTATGCAAGCACACACATACACACCACCATTCAGGTTTTCTGTTTGTGCTTTTGGTTTTATGTGACATTGATGAAGCAGTTCTCATGAGGTTCTCTTGGTGTTTTTGTTTTGGTTACAACGAAACTCTCCACCTACCTGCTGCAGGATGATGCCTCGCAGCAGGGAGCGTCCACATAGGAGCAGAGACAGCAGGCACATCAGACAAACGATCACGTCGAACGTCACACGCGTGAAACTCTCAGCTGTGTTTAAAAGGAAAGAAAAATTTTTACATCGTTTTGGTTTTGAACATTTATAAATGGACTGCATTTGCAAAGCCCTGCAAAGGGATTCACACTGCATGAACAATTAAACATGTTTAATGTTGCACTAATTACATTACTCCATGGATTAGAACATATGGCTCTTGAAATTTGTTACAAGAGAAATCTGTAAATTTATCTGTTGTTCATTCAGCCTGTGAGAAAGCATGAAAGCATATCTGCCTGTATGACCCGTCAATAGATAACAGGAAGGCTGAAAAGGCAGAAAAGTTGCTGTTTTTTGTCTTTTGTGGATTTGTAAGTGTCAAACTTATAGAAACCCAAAATGTGAAGATGCTTGTTCTACAACCAGAGGATTCAAAGCAGCAAATGGCTTTTTGCCAACTAATGATTTTAAATATAATTACAAATTCAGTTTTTAGCTGATTTTTATTGAATCATTTTTGTTGAATTTCCACAACAGAATGGTATTACAAAAGCAATAATATATTTTTGATCCATTTTCCTTTTCATCAGGTCAGAAAGTATTTGCTTTATATTTATACCATTTTCCACAAATAACATTATCCCATAGTGGAAAATGCAAGGTCTCATTAAAAACTTTTGTTTTTTTCTATTTGAAACCTAAAAACTGAAGTCTAATTTTAGTTTTTCAAAATGACAACAAATTTCCTACATCAGAAATCATAAGTTGTCTTTTTTTTTATTATGTCACATTTGGCTCTAAACAAGTTGATTTAGTTGGATAGAAATGTCTCTTTGGATTATAATGGTTGCAGGAAGACTCCTGCTTTAGTAATGCTAACCATGCTAACTGCACTTATTGCTAACACAGACTGAAAAGACAAAGTTTAAAATCCAAACACTGGAATTATTTTGTATGTTTTGAAGAAATAGTAAAACTCAGTTTTACATTGACTGTTCTCTTACACAGTGTCTAATTTGAAATGATTCCTCACAAAAGAAAACATGGACATTAATATTTTGAATGCTTTTCTTTCATAGTCTTAAGTTCTTAAAGAGAAATCTGCCAAAACTGAAGTATGCAGGTCAAAGCTTTACAAAATCAAAAATCGGCCAAAAATGTTGTTTATTTCTAGCTGAAATCAGTAAATATTCTCTTTCAAAGAAGCAACAGCACATATGAAATGGTCAGAAATGAGAGGCTTGGTGACTTACCATGGCCAGAGACACTTGGGTCTTTACATTCCCTCATCATCGCCTTGTTTTCCAACCAGATCTTCACTTTTCCACTGTGAGCCTTGTTGTCCATCACTATCTGAAAGGAAGAATCAGCAAAACATAAATCTTATTATATTACACCAACTTTTCACAAACATTTCAGCAACTTGTAACTATGATTTCCTTTATGTACCAGTGAAGGCTTATGTGTTACCAGATTTAACATGAATAAATTATTTCCAGCCAGGAGATTTGATCTGTTTTTGATTTGCTTCTTGAAATCCAGTTCGTGACTTTTCTTTTGCATCGTGATGCTACTCTTAAACCAGGATAAACTGGATCATTGTTTTAGCGTCATTATGTTGAAAAGATCAGAACTGCTTCAAAAGCACAGGAAAATATTTGCTAGCAGTCCAGTAAAATTAACACCACAATGACTAAATCTTATGGAAATGTCAAGAAATAAGGATATGCTGGGAAATAATATTTTAAAAAGTACTACGACCCCTGGTGACCCCAGTTTCTTTGTTTCATTTAGTTTTTAAGTTGCTGCCACCAGCAGCAAAGAAAGTATTCAGGCCCTGGAAAAAGGAAACGAAGCAAATAAAATCTCAATGGATGACTGATGTGAAAGAAATATTTTACATGGAAAAATTTACCCACATACTGAAGCTACAAGAAGCACAACTGTGGAGAAAATTGGAAAATTTGGCTTCTATAAAACCTTAAATGAAGACAAGAATATGAAAAAAAAGAGGACTAGAATAATGATGAATATAGTAATCTGCTGTTTCCATAGACAGCTTTGTCCAGTTTCTTTGTTTCATTTAGTTTTTACGTTGAAAAACCAATAAGTGACCAAAAAATGAACAGCACAATGGTAAAATATTTTGTAAACTTACTATTTTGATTTGCTGGTCATTGAAGAACAGAAACAAATTTCTGATCTTACATCAATGCTTTTATGTAAACTCAGTGTCATGTTCACAGTAAACAATATCTGCCTGTCTCGGTGTTATTTCTATCCACACAGAGACAGCATGCTTTTTGAAAAGTGGCCTCGTCTCATGATGGACTCCCACATAATAATAATAATACTTTCATGCACTTTAGTGTCTTACCTGAGATGTCTTAACACCTAAAACTACTTAGAAAAGTGATCTCTTTTGTCTTACACTGATACCAGAGTCTTTGTGTTACTCCTCTATTTACTCTTGAATTAACAATGCTTGTTTGCTTCCAGTGTAAACTTACTGTAATGTGAAAAGTGTAGCAGTCAGGGATCTCATTGTTGATAATAGTTTGTATGTTGATGGCCTTCAGTTGGAACTGTATGGTTACATTAATCAACCTTAAAAAAACAAAACAAATATTCACATAACCAGGCAAAACAAGAAGTGTCTCAAAACTTGCATGAAGTAAAAGTTATTCACACCGCTGTGTGTTTACACCAAGCGCTGTTGAGCCAGTGTTACTGAATATATCTTAAAGCTTGCTGTGTGAGGTGTTTGTGCAGGCCAGATAAGTGACTGGCCTGATACAGAAATCTAAAGATAATTTTGACAATGTCGGCAGAAGCAATGAGAAAAATGAAGCCTTACTTGTGGAACTTGAGTGTGAAGTTCTTGTAGCTGCTGGTGAGCTGATTGTGGGGGACGGACATAGGATTCACGCCGATGCAGTCTGACAAGAAGACAGCAAGCAGACAAGGACACTTTTAAGTTATGTGATTTATCATAACAATAACAATAAAATAACATAACAATAAAATGTTTAACGATCCAGTTAAATCTTAAGTAAATGTTTCACATGCTTGTTCATGCAAGATGTGATGTAACTTCCTGGTAATTTCTGACTCATTATATGAGGAAGTCAGAAACTTCAAGCTCATGTAGTACTTTTTCTAAATGGATGTTTTAAAAAGAAACAGTTAGATGGAGGGAATCTTAATGGTAAAGAGAAACCTACTGAATTTTTCAAGAGCATTAAATATGGGTTTAATATTTTTTATGTAACAGAGGTTTTATTTTATCAATGCAATAGATGTGAAGCTTGACAAAATTTGTTTAATCATTCTTTGAGTTTGTTTTATTTAGTCAACACGTTGTTTCTCCAGACATTTATTGGTAAGTTCTGTTAAGCTGCTCTTGGCAGTTGGTGGTTACCATAGCAACCAGTAATGGACATCTTATGTTTTTTTTTTGAACAATAACAATATTTGTTAATCTGTTGCTAAGAGATGAGCTTGTTTTCTGGCAACCAAGTGCCACGAAGTAAACATTTGATTTTTACTTTTGCAAAATTTACCAAATGTGAATTTCTTCTGTCTAAGCAGATGAACAGCATTTCAAAATAGTTTGTGTTCAATAAATAAAAATTTATTTGGTTTCAAGAGATGAGAGTTTATTGGTAACGAAGTGCCACGAAGTAAATGTGATTTTTACTTTTGCAAAAGTAAAAATCAGAAGGCAGTGCATTAACATTAGCACAAACACTGCTAATGTAGCTACTGCTCACATTAGCAGTACCCTTTTCCCTAAAATTAGCTTTTTAGCCATTTTGTTTATTATCCATGTTTAAGCACACTGAATGGAGGAAGTCAATGTATTTTCACTTTTGTTAGAATAAATACAATGAAGATGAATGTGTCTGTTGTGAAGTCAACCTACTGGACCTTGTCTGTTCACAAGCAACTTCAATAATTATTTGTCTAACATAAGGATGCATTATATTCTATCTGGTCACATGTAAAGCACAAGCAGCACTTGGTAGAAATTCCTGCTGCTTCTTGGCACCCTACACAACCAGTTTGTGTCATTTTCAACAGATTCTGGAGAAAAGTTTTGTTTTTGCACACAAGCAGTCTTGATGCTGATATTAAAGCAAAAGATGCTTGAAGTATTGATTTAAGGCATCATAAAAAATGACATTTCACTTTTAGATCCACTGTTTTATAGGCATATTGCAAGATAAGACTTTACACTTTTCATCAGAATCAGAAGATTTAACGGTTAAAATAAAAAGCAAACTAATAATTCTCTGAGAGGATTTCCAAATATTTCTCCAAGCCAGGTGGTGACAGAACTGCTTGTGTAATTTCCTTGAAAAACAGATCGTTTAGCAAAAGGCTTCATTTGGTCAGTAAAACTTTATTAATTCTCAGGAAAAAAAAAATCAGTATGTTTGCGACTCACAGTCTGCATGGTGCAGTTTGTGTTACCTGTGACAATGCGAGGGTCTATGCTGAACGTGTCATTGGCTGGATCGATCTGCCCCTTCTTGTAGTACTGTTGGCAGAGGGAGAGGGCGCTGTCGTTCACTCCGACGTGGTAGACGTAGGCGTAGCGCCCTACTGTGTTATCTGGTAAGGTGAGATACTGAGGTGGAAGGAAATGAGGAAATATTCTGCATAACCCAGAGCTTTATCAAGAAACGCAAACAATGATCTATCATTGTGAGTTATTACGAGTCTAATTAAACTTCTGCTACAGTTTTTTTTTGTTATAGAGTTCAGCTCAGTTCAGTAGGAGATGGCAATGTTTTCATTCAGTGTTTGCTGTTTAAACCAGAAAAAGAAAGTCAACTAAAATGGCCTTCGTGGTCCTTTATGTCCTCTTACCTTTTCTATCGCATAAAACATGTGGTCGTACACGTCCTGCTGGGTGTAAACAGCGAAGGAGTCATCTGAGGATTGATCGTAGTCTTTGAGGAAGAGATGCTTGAATGTCATTGTGTTCTCCTCCTTGAAGGTAACGGCCACCTGGTTACTGATGCCAAACACTATTAACTGCACAGGAGAAGGTGCAAAAATGTAAAAAGTAGAAGGACAGAGAGAAAGCAGATGTTAGAATGAGGAGAGGCTAAATTAATCTTTTAAATTAACTGAACTAATGTTAATGGACTAGAAGACTTTATATATGAAGCCGATCTTATCCACCAATCTTATCTACCTGAGCAAAAGCCTAAAATCCTCCACTGTCCTCTTCTGTTCTCCCATAAGAGAGGCTTGAGTGATAGACCGGCCACCAGGTCAGGTCTGCACATTTGCAGTTAACAATAGTCACCTCACTGTTTCCCACTCAATGGCTTTCTTGCTATATTTAGCAACATTTCAGACAAAAAAATTGCTATCAGAAAAAATCGCAATCGGCAGGTTGGGATTTTTAAAGATAGGAAATTAGCCAAAAAACTGTAATCGGTGCACCCCTAACTATAAGAATAATGTCAAACCAAGAAGTGCCAGCTTGGTTTGACAACTGAAACAATAATTTGACAGCTGCTTTTTGCTCAGGTTACATTTGTCTGATATTATCTTGTTTTATCTGAATTATTCACATGTAAAAACACAGAAACAAAAGGAGGAGGAAATATTTTTTAAGGCTGCGTTACAAAGAAAATAACTCTTAAGAGTCCCATAGTTTAAGCACTTCACGATATCTCAGGATGTCTTGCTAACTGCTGCACATGGACCACAGTGTGCCCTCTCTATTTGCCTGTTTAAAAAAGCTTGACGATGATTGAAAAACGCTTTAATACAGAGTAGAAATGTAAACGGAATAAATTTTTTGACGTACCTGAGCTGTGACAGCAAATATCTTCAGCACCTGCAGGACCAGCTTGAAGGGTTTGCGTCCTTTGGCGTGATATTTATCACATGGACTCATGAAGAAGTACTTCAGCTTCCTGCGAATGGCCTCCTCCTCTGGATCGGCCTCGACCCAGTGACCTGCTGCCGCCGTGGATAAGTTCTGCTTGTTGCAGTTGCTGTCGTTGCTGTTTGCTTGATGGTCACTGCAGTTTTCTGTGGAGCCATAGTGGGTCACTGAGGAGAACAGGCCTGTATGCTCTGCTGGGGCAAAAGAAATGCAATGTAAGAGCCACTTTACTGTTATATGTTCACATGTTTGGATTTTCAGAAACAAAATCTATTCTAACAAAAGACTTGTATGTCATCCTATGGATTTAAGGAGAAATACAGAGAAACTATCTCAAACCAAAAGTACTGGTTAACTAAATGCTGATTAAATACTGACACAAAGCCTTGCTAGAAAAGTGAAAGCTGTCAGATAAATATTTGTTTTTATGGAAATGTATTTCATATTTATGTTTTTTCTGTTTCTGTTCCTTAACTCCTCTGTTGATCCTAAGAGAAGTGAGTATACTTCTTGAGCTTTTCCTACATTTCATCACATTTGTCTCACAAACGTCAGCGTACATCGTTAAGAGTTAATGAGACAGAACAACAAAAGTAGCACGTAGTTGTGAACTTTGTATTTTCTTATTGACCTGTACAGCACTTTGGTTGCCTTTGGCTTTGAAGGTGCTTTATAAATAAATAAATGAATGAATTCAAATTTGAAAATATGCTTGTTGTTCTTGTGAAGCCTGAATACGAACGAACAAAAACAATTATAACAATTCAGGTTCTGCCTTCTTTCTTACAGTTGTGCACAAGTTGCAGCCTGCTCAAACAGAAAAAAATCCCAACACAAACATTGAAGTTTGTTACAAGTTGAACTGCTTATGGCTGTATTAAAATGAATGACACTGGGAGGAACAGGATTATTTTAGATTTTAAATTAGGGATGTCAGATTTCTAAGATTTTGGTCAAGGTTTAAAAGTACTCATTAATAAATAATTATTTAATAAGTAATAGAGCAGAGAAACCATATATAGAGAAGGATGGGTGATGTGGACTTTGTGGTTATATTCTGGACTTGTGTCAATATGTCAAGTTTAATGCAATGATTGTACTTCTTCAGCCTTTTTGGCTCAATTTGTAACTTGTGGTTTTATTGTAAAGTGCAGCAGTGTGAACAATCAGCCAACTCACTCACACAAAAGCAAAAAATAGAGAAGTAGCATTCAGTTTTTATGCCCCTCCAATCTGGAATAAACTCCCAGAAAACTGTAAAACTGCTGAAACACTGAATCCCTATAAATCAAAGCTAAAAACAAATAAACTATACAAATAAACTTGACATGTTGGCACATGTCCAAAGCTAAACAGAAAGTAAAAATGAAAATACGACGGTGTTGCCCAATGCTGGGCCGTTGCTGCATAAATTAATGTCAACAATCTGTCAACTTTATAACAGTTGCATATCATATCTTAAAGATCAGCCCTGCTGAGTCAGTTTCTGCCATTTAAAACCAGCAAACGCATCATTGTAACAATTCAGACAGGTTTCAGTTTACATCCAAAATAGTGTTGGTAAAAGAAAAGAAATGGGAAGGAAAGTGGAAACCAGACCCAGTCGTAGAGAATCCACACAGAAATTAAGTATGTCGAAAACGATTTAAAGATATATTTCTGTGAAAGGCGTGCCATCTGTTTTACAGACCAGCGTCAATAACCAGTGTTCAGCTTTTAGCACTTTAACCTCATTCTGACACCTCCTACGTTGACGTCTGAGTGCAGCTCTGCTGCATGACATCAAAAATCCAACATTGCAACGACTCTTACTTTATAAGAGTAATCCTCTGAAGTGGCAAAAAAAAAAAATGTTTTCTACCTTAACTCGCTGAAAGAGTTGCAAAAGTGGAACTTATCCCTTCGGTGTGCAATAACACACATCAGCAACACTGAAGAGGAACTATCTTTTTAAGAGCCTGCTGTGTGTGAGCCCATATCTAGAAGTAGAAACGTGACGGATTCCTTAAATCGTTGAGAGCTGAAGAAAAATCAATGCTTTTTTTATTATTAGTGTTTCAGTAAAAGAACAGCCAGAGACAGAACTCAACTCAACTGAAGCAAATAGCAACCATCAGCAGAAATATATCAATATAACCTCAGGATACTATTGGACGATACGGCTGAAAAACATGTCAGGACATATGCATTTCATGTCAGTTGATATCAATATTATTGATTTTTTTGTTTATTTTAAATATCTGAAATGCTGCCAAATTGGTAGAGTTTTAACCACAGTTTTCACTTCATTTTGTTGTTTTTCATTTTTAAGCAGTTATGAAGAACAGTGTATTAAGTCTATACTCACCCTATCTTTCCGGTTTAAGGGTGAAACAATCTGATTAATTGTGATGAATTGCTTATTAAAATAACTGACAACTAATTTAGTAACAGATGAACCATTAATTGGAGTATACAGACTCAAAAAATGCCAATTACTGAAAGAACAAAGTCTGTATGAGCCACACAAAGCTTCTTAAGTGGCAGTTTAAGCTTCATCCAGTTCAAATTCTGTAAAGCTAAATATCTGAAGCATTTTTCGCTATCCAGTTATTAATCAGTTAATCCAAAAAAGAAAAGAAAAATTCCACAAACTCTTTTAACTACCTTTAGGATGCGCTCAGCCCAAGACATTATGCTAAAGGATCTCAAAAATAAAATCAAAATATGGAGAACTCTTTCCATTATTCTGCAGCAAAAGACTGGAATAAGCCACAATAGCATTAAGCTAAGCACCTTTGTATCAATAGAAACTTTTAAAGATTTTCTACAAAAGATGCTGCCTCAAACCTGTACATGTTTCAGCTAAAATGTCAACTTTATTTTATGCATTTGTCTTATGTATTTGTTTTTATTGCTTTATGACCTCAACAGCATTACCAATGTTGAAGTGTAAACGTTTGCTGCTTGATCTTCCCATTTGTTCTTCCCTCCCGTTCGGTCGACATTGTAAATAATAAATCAGTTCTTAATAACTCACCTAGTTAAATTAAGGTTAAATCAATTTTAAAAAAGCAAAACTGGGAGACAATCTGACAACTGCTGGTCAGTATATGGAGTTGACTACTTCACTATTCCTCAAAAACAGCCCATGACTTCCTGGAGTTTTGACAATATGTCTCTAAACAGTTGAATTTGTAAACGAGAGAAATTTGTGGTCTGTGCAAAACAAAAGCAATCAAGAGAATCCAGATGTTTAAAAAGAAATTTAAGACAAGTAGACATGTTTGTCTTGGTAAATCTGTGGTACAGATAACAGAGCAACCAGTTTATGATTGGAAACAGGAAAGCCACTCAGCACAGAGTGGGCTTATTATTCCTAATACTTGTCACATGTTTTTTTTTCCCCTCTCATGGACAAGCTGTTGGAAAGACGTCAAGAACACTCAGTTTGTTCAATTACAACTTGACCCCGGCTTTTGGTTTTAAACTCCAAAGTAGGTCAAGCTTTTGAACAAGTGATGAGGGAAATTTATTAAAGTTCCCTAATGAAGAAGAGTCATGAACTAAGAGTCAGTGACCTGTCAGAGTCCGATAAGGTCAGCAGATAAAGTCAGCAGGTTTACCAGCATGCATGTTGCAAATGGGAAGTGAAATGGGAACAGATGAGCTGCTTTGGGTTTAGTATTACTCAGCATAAATTTTAATCAAGATGAAAGTTCATCGTGTGAACAAGGGAGTGAAAAAATGTTCAGCTGGAATGTTTGAGATGGTGTCAATTATTCTGAGTCAACGTCTATCAGGTGGAACCGCTGTTTGTTTCCTTCTGGGGGTTTACAAAGCAAGAAAATAACTTCTAACATCAACATGTGAAAAGCTCAGCCAATTCTGCTTGACTTCAATAAATTAAAGGGCTAATCTGTTGATTATTCTTGGATTAAACAATAATTATATTTAACAGGCGGTAAAGAAAATATTTATTTACAGAATTTGAACCAGATGAAGTGAAAACTATGCCAATTGAAGAGATTTGAGTGGAACATATTTACAGAAAAAGTTATTTTTTTTTTAATCTTAAACGCAAAATGTATATTCTTTTGGTATAGTTTTTGCTTGATTGCTGCTGTGAACGTGTTGTTTTTTCAGTAAATAGGATTCTTTTGAGTCTATATAGGGCAGTTAACAATTAAATGATTATTAAATTAGTTGATGATTATTTCAATAACTGATTAGGATTAACTGTCTCAAAACTTGTGCTACACACAGCTATTGTTCTGAAATACAACATCTGATCCAGGCTGAAGCTAGAGTGTGGTTTTTGTAATAATATAAATAAAAAAATAATAAGAATGTTGTTTTGTGAAAACATAATAAATATATATATCAAAAACAACTTGTTTTTCAAAAAGTATCCACTTTGAAAAGCCACTTTAAGCTTTTACAAAAGGGAAAAAACATGTGTGGTATACATTTACCACACATGCACCACACTTTGGATTCCAGTAATATACCAAAGCCAAATTTAAAGGGTCACTTCCCGTGTCGACACCTGGCGAAATTTAGACAGAAATACAAACTGAAAAACCTGACAAACAAGCAGCTTGGCTGGAGTTTATAAATTTTCGTTACAATCAAAATTAACTCAGCTGTAAAGGCAGAAGGTACTGCATGATCACCACACCAAAAGAAACAAACATGCTTCATATCTGCAATCAGAAGAGCGTGTCAATCGTCACAGCAGATAGCTATCAAGCAAAAACTGGGGCAGATTTCTGACTGTGCCTCCAGGTTCGTTTGAACCGAGCAAACTTCTGAAAATATCCGGTTCTTCTGGTTCTCTGTCTCCTTCACAGATAAAACGATGGCGCTGTAGTAAATCAGGCATGACTGGAATAGCTCAGAGCTCGAATCTAATCTGCTCATCCAAAAGCAAAATGCAACCCACAGGTTGGCAGCTCAAAACTTCTGCTTACACCAAAGATAAAGAACTCAAAACACAAAAAACTGATCTGTAGATTAAGAGCTACAGATCAGCTCTAAAGACGTACCTTGCTTTTCAGCAACATGTAGCTGCTGGAAAGTAAGACCCAAGAGAAACATTAAAGTTTTAGCAGGGCCAAGGTGTACTAAAAGATGCCTTTATATAGGAGTTGTTACTGAGAGAAGATTCAAATTTACATTTTTTTATGTTGTTGATGCAGAGAGGATTTGGTATGTTTTTTTTGTTGTTGTTTTTTTTTTTTTGTTTTTTTGCATTTCCTTTTAAATAGTTTTTTTCCATAGTTAAAACCACTCCACAAAAGTTGAAATCTTTTTTAAAACATTGGAGGAAGGGCATTGGGCTTTTTTTTTTTTTTTTACAATTGCACAGCCATAAAAAGTAAAACTATTTCTGCTGGTATTTGCAAATCTCAGTTTTTATGTCATACATTACATATATTGTCATGTATTGGTGCCTCTAATGCAAAAATACATATTTTGCACATTTGTGGAAAAAAATTCTAATTTGTTGCTCATTCCTTGAGTCTGAGGATTAAATTTTTTAACTGTACAGTATTTTATATCACAATCTAACCCTTATTGGACAATGTATGATTCTTAATTTTGTTTTTATATATTTGAATACTTTTATATTTGTGTGGATCCACATGAGTCAATGCACTGTCTCTTTTCTGCTGTTACACCTGGATTTTCCCACTGTGGGACAACAAAGGATACTTCTTCGTCTTCTTCTTTTGATTTAAATTTCACTAAAACCCAGTTTTAAAGCAACTGCTCTCTCTCCAGTTGCCCATTGTGCTGCTCCTAGTTATGGAAGCTCATGGCAGGAAAGCCAAAAAAGTAATTTAAAAGTTACTAACTGTTCTTTTTAGAGAATAATTGAATCAGCTAAAATCTGCAGCGGCAGGTCAAAGCCTCACAAACAGCAGGGATCAGGAAAGATCTGATACATGTCTCTCTATGTGTGCTTATGGTTTCCAACCACAGCTCACAGTCTGAAAAAAATATTATGCATAAGCCAAGAGTGTCTAAAGGAGAAGGAAGCTGCAGCTGGAAAACCCAACCATCAACACTCTTTAGCAGAACTGCAAACTCATCCATGCATGTAAGAAGCTTATGACCTGGAAAGTGATTATTCTGCATGAAAACATTCGCATGTTGGGATATGGATGATTCAACAGCCTGACCTAATGAAAAGAAAAAAACACAGAAACATTCTGCAACCTCTTAGACATTACACACAGGAGTGGTTGTTCTTACATCAGATGATCCAATAATTACAGCTAAAATCTCAACAGTGATGCCACTAATAGTTGGATTTAAAGCACAGTCTGACCTAACTCTGTATTTACTATTTTTATCTGACATACCCTTTATCTGGCTCTCTTATTATCTCTGACTGGGAAATTTACTGCAGTGTTTTCAGCTGTGATGACCTCATGATGACTGTTTTTCAGCTAAACATGCAGTCAACAAAACCAAAACACGCAAACGCTACTTACTGTCTGACAGGTGTTTTTCTGCCTGTCAGCAGAAAAACACCGCATAACTAATATTTCTTTTTTACCTACTTGTTGGATTTCACATACCAAAACTAGCTAAAACTGGCTTACCTTATCTAAATAGAAAACCAAACTGCGTAAAAACACACAAGGGTCTGTACAGATAAGGGAAACATTGCAGAGTAACGGAAAAACACATTAAAAAAGTAACATTTAACACTTTACCAGAGGAGTTTCGCCGTCTTGTCGCTGCCATAGGGTTAAAATAAAGCCAAAAACATTAAAAAAAACAATATAAACACTAAAACAAACTTCTGCTGTCACAGAGGTTCCAGTTTTTCAAGCCTATAACGGCGAACTGCCGAGCGACGCCAGCAGCTCTACCTCGACGCTTGCTCACTAGCACTTCCGGTCGGCCAAGTCACGTGACTGACGAAACGCGATCAGCTGACTCAGGCAGGACCTTTCTTTCTTTCTTCGTTTCTTTCTTCCTATGGAGCAGTATTATGTAATTTTATGTAGTAACGTTACAATCAAGTAATTATGTTACCTCATATATATATAACTTAAAGTAAATTTGACTTAGCAATTTAATGCCTTGAAATTGGGCCTTTGTCTCTTTAAGAAGCTTCTGCTTTTTCTGACAGCGTGCCATCACAGAAATGTTTCTCCATTAAGCCTGTAACAACATGTCAGGGTTGTTGGGTGTGTGTATAATAACATAGTTTCACCAGGTGTTTGCAAATTGCTGCTGCAACTAGTTTGAAGGAGCGGATTTTTAAAAATATATATTTTTACATTGGCAGTTTATGAAACATATTTGGGAATTTTGCACACAAATGTTTAATCTTCAGGTAGGAGTCAGTAGATATTGCTGACATATCATTTTGTAATAAAATGAGCAGTTTAGTTATCTTAACATTTTAACACCTCATTGAATTCCTGATTTCAGCCTCATCAAAAATCATGAGCGTTGCGCCTTTGTGACAGTGAACTTTGAACTGCTGAGGATGAGGATGGCCTCCATGATGCCGCCTGTGAAGATTGCACATTTCAAGCCATTGTTTTCCTTGAGGCCTGAGATGAAGGTGTTGATAAAGGGTTCGCTCTCATTGATATAGAAGATCCTGTCATCGTCGTTAATCTGTTCAAGCTTAACGCTCCTCTCCACACAGCCACTTTGGAGATACAGAATTATAGTGGAAGATAGAAAATAAATATTTATTTCTGTTTAATTTCTCATAGTTTAATGTCCAAAAACGAGACCCTGAAAACTTAAAACATTTGCCCAGAGACAAGTGTAGCATATGTTCTTAGACAAAGACAAAAACAAAAATAGTTCATCTAAAAATAAGTAAAAATTAAAATTTGAAAGCATAAAGATATGACCAATGTTGTATATATATCAGTTTTGTGGTGGTCCCATTCCGTGTTGGTGAACTGACTCAGTTCTGACAGAAGGTGGCGACACACACACACACACACACACGCATACACACACACACACACACACAGAGCAGTTTGTATTTCTACAATATTAGGACTTTGTATAGATTTACATTCATTTAGTAGCTACATTTATGCCTCACAGACTTTACTACTCTATTCCTAAGCCCAACCCTTAACCAAAACTTACACAACATCTCTAAATCTAGTAGAGCGCAGCAGAACTGCAAAAAAACGTTCTCACCTTAAATGACCTTCCTTTGTTGGTGAATATTGTGAAAGTGGTTCTCTATGTACGATATGCCAGTAAAGCAGTCAGGAAGACGGACTCTGATGAGACATCCTACAACTCAGAGGCTGCACGAAGAAACACGATGGTCTGCAGGGGCAGTTTACCACAGAGTTTTATAGTAGTTTAATACAAAAATCCTCGTTGGCTCATGTGCACCGTCTGAGCCACCTGCTTTCCTCCCGCTGCAAGGCGGAGATCAGCTCCTCCACACAATCGCAGCTTTCCTCCCACCGCGCATTTTCTTGAAGTCTCAGAAAAATCACAATTAGGCTATAAAAAAATAGCTCAAAAGAAGCTTCTTCTTTTATATCAGAAAAACAACTCGAGTTAGGTCGCATAGTAACGAAGCACAGCAAATGGCGCCTAAAGGTGGGGCGCTATACCTCCCTACCGCGAGGAGGCAGCACCGTGCTACAGATCCGAGTCTGGAAAAGCGGTCACTCCGAAATAGAGCCGAGCCGGGCTGCTGAAGTAGAGCCGGTGGAAAAGGGGCATTATATTTTCATTCACAAACAATTCTATGTTGTTAGTTTGGAGCATACACATGAATAAAACGTAAATACGTCTGTAGTTGGAGCGCCCATTTCCGCCTCCTGCTCACCTGACATGACGTTCGGGCTTCAGTCTTATTCACCTTGCTGACGTCATCTGCCTTGGGCCTACAACATAGGCAGTGACGTGACTAGATAAGTAAACTGTCCTATGACGTCACAGAGGGGGTTGTACATACATACATATGTATGTGTGTAAGATCTCTGTCATTTGCATTCAGCTTCCTTCCTTTGCTTATTATACATATTCATTACATTTACATATTCATTAGAAATCTGAACAATGAGTTACTTTGCGAGATTTTCAAATTGGATTGGAGCTGGGCTGGGACTCCACAATCCTGAACGACGTAAACAAGTACAAACTTATGAGGTACAAAGATTTTCTTACAATAGGACTCTGCAAAAAGCAGGAGTAATTCCAACATATGACTTGGTAGAGAAATCAAGAAGGTTTTGCACAGGAGTGCCATTGTCCGGAAACGAACTTTTAAAATCGTTACATTTGCCAATAGAAGTGAAGTCGTCATCCACTCAAACGCCCCATAATGATTTTAGATATGGGAGTATGCCTCTTCTGCCACTTCCGGACTTTTCTGAAGTGAGGCCAAGGCGCCGAAGCTGTTAATTTGCTTTGATGTTGTTTAAACTTAATGAAACTTGAGAAATTGAGGTTTATAAGGTAAGGTAAGGTAAAATAAGGTAATTTTATTTATGTAGCATATTTTGAGTAACAAGGCAATTCAATCTGGAAAGACTCAGACGAAGAAAAAGGAACAATTAAAAGATTTAATGACAGCAATGAATAACAGTTCTTTGGTGCTCGGGCCCCAGCATCTGATCTGAGCTGAGATTTGATGTGAACTCAATGAACATCCCGATAACCGATTAGGGATGCTCTCCCCCGGGGCCCGACACTGGTGGTGGAGGTCTGGAAAGGGTGCCATCCTGCAGAGCCGAAGGATGTGGGTGGAGAAGGGGCGGTGGTGGGTTGGACGCAGCTGGGAAGCGGCTGACGGCTTCGGTGTGGATCCTTTTATGCAGAGCTTGATTGATGATTGGACACGCCGGGTGAGGTCCAGAGCTGAGGTTGGAGATGAGGATAACGTCGATGGGCGAACGGCGGTGATGGAGTCTTCCAGGTTGAATTTTCGCTATCAGCTACATTTCGAAGTGCTTTCATGAGTGAAAAGGAAATACAAACAAAATAACAAACCAAAGAAAAGAAAAAAAGAGGAAAGAAAACTAATCTAATGTTGTTCTAAAGTACGTAAACTAAGTGCTCCTGTTCAGGGTTGCAGGACAAGAAGGCTCTCCTGTGCTCACAATTTCTAAATAGTGAGCACTCTACAGTTTCTGATCAAATAAGCTAAAAAGTGATTGATCTAAATCCTTTTCTGGGTTAAAAGTAATATAAACTAAGCAGTGACCGTTCCTGTTAAGTATTTCTGGATTCCAAGTTCGTAGTTATTTTAATTCTAATTCTGATTACATTTCTGGGCTTTATAATATTGATCTAAATAGTGCGTACTCCACAATTTCTGATATTACTAATAAACTAAACTAATCATTTTCTGGAGTAGGGAGTACTCCAGCGTTTCTAGCAAACTAAAACAAAAAAGAGGAAAGGACACATTAGGGCAAATGGCAACATTCAGACAAAACAATGGGCAAAACAAAGACACGAGTGAAGGCGGTGACGTCAAAGGGCCATGAAGAAACTTTACTGAGCCTCCTGGCAAAGTCCAATAGAGGTGTTGTTTATCCAGGAATGTCCTTCAACTTCTCCAAGATCGATTCCATCCGGTTAGTGAGATTTAGAGTCCTCGTCTCTGTCCACACCAACAGTCTGAGTGTTCACCAGTTCGTCCAAGTCGTCACAAATTTATCGACAAGCCAGGAATCCACAAGCTCCAAACAGCAGAAATCCTGTTATCATGAATAAATCCAGGGTGAATCCTGCTGGGTGTGTCCCCGCAGGGTAAGAGGCTCTCCTGTGCCCAGACTTCTCGTTGAAAATGTGACCAATTGCATTGAGAGATCGGTTGACCAGATCCATCATTTGTAGATTTGGATGATGTGCAAAGAAAAGCTCCAAAAATATAGAAAAAGACAGGACAAAAACAGAGCAAGCAGGGCATTCATGGGCAGGGAGGGAACAGAGGAAAGAAGTGTCTGCCTTCATTGAGAGCAAGAGAGAAAAGAGTTACATTCTGTTAGACACTAAGGCCCATTCCTCAGAAAACAGAAACTTATCAGGCCGCAGAGACGTGGTGTGATTTCAGGGAGTGTCTTCAGTCCATATAATCAGCTAGCCTCCTCCTTCTCCTCAGACGCTGCACAGACATTTTTTAGAAACTCTTCTCGAATGTAATGGTAAAAGAGTGAATAAAATAAGT